>NW_027278664.1:0-151803 GCF_030028105.1 Mobula birostris | reverse complement strand
CTGCTATCATATTTGACCTACCAAAATGAGCCACTTCACACTTATCTGGGGTTAACTCCATCTGCCACTTCTCAGCCCGGTTTTGCATCCTATCAATGTCCCAATGTAACCTCTGACAGCCCTCCACACTATTCACAACACCCCCAACCTTTTTTGTCATAAGCAAATTTACTAACTTCCTCACCCAGGTCATTTATAAGAAGAGTAGGGGTCCCAGAACAGATCCCTGAGGCACACCATTGGTCACCGACCTCCATGCAGAATATGACCCATCTACAACCACTCTTTGCCTTCTGTGGGAAAGCCAGTTCTGGATCCACAAAACAATGTCGCCTTGGATCGCATGCCTCCTTACTTTCTCAGTGAGCCTTTCATGGGGTACCTTGTTAAAGATCATCTGAAAATCCAGGCAAACAACATCCACTGCCTCTGCTTTATCTATCCTACCTGCTATTTCCTCAAAGAATTCCAAGTGATTTGTCAGACATAATTTCCTCTAAAGGATTCCTGCTGACCTTGGCCTACTTCATCAGGCGTCCCCAATTACAGTACCCAAAAAACTCACCCATAATACACTCCGTCATCTTCCTGACCACTGAGGTCAGACTAACTGTCCTATAATTTTCTTTCTTCTGCCTCCCTCTCATTTGTACTTATTAGTCCACCAGAACCATTCCAAAATCTGGTGATTGGTGATAGATCATTACTCATTACTTTAAGAGAAAACTAAGGGGGAAATCATTTGTTCAGAGATGGGGAGAGTGTGCAACGAGCTGCCAGAGCAAGTGGCAGGGATAATTTCAACCTTTAAGAGAAGTTTGCTTTGGTCCATGGATGAGAAGGATATGGAGGGCCATGGTCCAGATGGAACTTGTTGTAACTCGGCAGATTAATGCTTTGGCACAGACTAGATTGGCCGAATGGCATTTTCCTGTGTTGTGGTGTTCTCTGACTCTAATGCCTTCACAATCTCTTCAGCTACCTCTTTCTGAACCCTGAGGTGTTCACGTTCTGGTCCAGGAATCTTATCTACTTTCAGGCCTTTCAGCTCCAAAATGCGTTCTCTCCTTGGTAAAAAGCATGTATCCTCACTTCTGCCCCAGATACTCCCGAATGGCTGGCATTTATGTAATAAATTTAATGACACAATTGTAGTGCGTGACTTCAATCTGCAGGACACTTGAGAAAGTCAGATTTGTGTCAGATCGCAAGAGAGGGAATGTATTGAATTCCTACGAAAGGGCTTTTTAGAGCTGCTAATGGTTAAGCCTACTCGGGGAACTACAATCTTTGATTGGGTATTGTGTAATAACCCAGATCATATTAGGAAGGTTAATGTAAAGGAACCATTAGAAGGCAGGGACAATAATATGATTCAATTCCTACTGCAACTTCTGAGGGGGAAGCATAGGTCACATGCATAGTATCGCAATGGAATAAAGGGAATTACACAGGCATGAGAGAGGTGATTCTCCAGGTGGATTGGAGAAGGATACTCGTGGGGATGATACCAGAGCAGAAATGGCTGACGTTTCTGAGAATAGTTCATAATGTACAGAACAGATATGTCCCGACGAAGTAGCTCTCAAACAGCGGGGCTAGGATACCGTGGCTGACAAAGGATGTTAAGGACTGTATAAAAGTGAAGGAAAGTGCATATAAGGTAGCAAAAGTGAGTAGGAAGTTAGATAATTGGGTAGCTTTTAAAATCCAAAACAGGCAACGAAAAATAGATAAGAATGCTAAAGGTAAAATAAGAGGGCAAACTAGACAATAATATAAACCATTATAAAAATGCGAAAGGGAGGCGAGAGTTGACATTGGTCCGCTGGAAAATGATGCTCATGGGGTAGAAATGGGGAAGAGATGGTAGATGAAATTGATAGGGACTTTGCATCGTCTTCTCTGTGGAAGACACTAGCAGTGTGCCAGAGATCCATGAGTGTCAGGGAGCAGGAGTGAGTGCCATTGCTATTACAAAGGAAAATGTGCTAGACAAACTCAGGTTCTTAACATGGATAAGTCACCTGGACCAGATGGACTACATCCCAGAGTCCTGATAGAGGTTGCTGAGGAGATAACAGATTCATTGGTCATGACCTGTCAAGAATCACTTGATTCTGGCATGGTCCCAGAGGTGAGGAAGATTGCAAATGTCAATCCACTCTTTGAGAAGGGAGGAAGGCAAAAGAAAGCAATGTATAGTCCTGTTAGCCTAACGTCAGTGGCTGGGGAAGGGTTGGAGTCTATTATAACAGATGAGGTTTTGGGGTACTAGGAGACTTATGATGAAATAAGTCAAAGCCAGCATAGCTTCTGTACAGGGAAATATTGCCTGATCAGTCAGGGCAGTACAGGATATGCCGAGGAGGCAGATGCATGGGGTTGAGTAAGAACCAGGATCAGCCATGATAGGATGGTGGAGCAGACTTGATGGGGCTGAATGGCCTAATTCTGCTCCTATGACTTATGGTCTGATACTGCTGGTGTCTACACAGTGAAGATTGACACAAAATACTTATTACATTCGGCCGCTATTTCTTTGCTTTATTAATAACTCGCCAGCATCACCTTCCAGCAGTACAATATCCATACTTGCCTCTCTTTTACTCTTTATATATCTGAAAAAGACATTTTTATACTTGATATTATTGGCTCACTTATCTTAATTTTTCATCTTGTCTATCCTGTGCGTCTTTTTTTGTTGTCTCCTGTTGGTTATGTAAAAGTTTCCAATCCTCTACCTTCCCAATATGTTCTTGCTATATTATATGACCCCGCTTTTGCTTTTATTATCAAAAACAGGAGAAAATCTGTGGATGCTGGAAATCCAAGCAACACATACACAAGATGCAGGAGGAACCTCGAAGGCCAGACAGCATATATGGGAAATAGTAAACAGATGATGTTTCGGGCCGAGACCCTTCATCAGGACTGGGGGAAAAAAAAGATGAGATGTCAGAGGAAGAAGTGTGGGGGTGAGAGGGGTGGAAGAAGTTGGAGGAGATAGGTGAAACTGGGAGAGGGGGAGTAGTGAAGGGAAAAACTTTCTAGGATATCATTTCCTTAACGATTCTCGAAAGATCATAGCCAATGACTCTACATCTCTTCAGCCACCTCTTTCAGATCTCTGGGGTGTACACCATCTGGTCCAGGTGACCTACTTACCTTCAGACCATCTCTGTTTCCCAAGAACCTTCTCCTGAGTAACGTAACTTTACACATTCTGACAATTGACATCTGGGACTTCCATATTCCTGCCAGTGTCTTCGACAGATAAGAGTGATGTACAATACTTATTCAGTTCCGCTACCATCACCTTGCACCCCCACCCCATTACTGCCTCACCAGCATCATTTTTCAGTGGTCCGATATCCACTTCCACCTCTCTTGTACACTATATGTACCTGAAGAAAAATTTGGTATCCTCTTTAATATTACTGCCTAGCTCACCTATGTATTCCATCTTCCCCTTCTTATTTATTTTAGTTGCATTCTGTTGGTTTTTAAAAGCTTCCCAATCCTCTAACTTCCCGGTAATTTTTGCTCCATGCCCTCTCTTTGGTTTATATGTTGTCTTTGATTTCTCTTATCAGTCACGGTTTTGTCACCTTACTTTTAGAATACTACTTCCTCTTTGTGATTTATATATCCTGTGCCTTTCAAATTGCTTCCAGAAATTCCAACTATTGCTGCTCTATTTTCATCCTTCCCGTGTTCTTTTCAAATCAACTTTGATCTTTCCTTCTCTCATGCCTCTCTAATTCTCCTTATTGGACATCTGACATTAGCTTCTCCTTCTCGAAGGTCAGGGTGAATTTGATCATATTAAGATCACTTGCCCCTAAGGGTTCTTTGAACTGAAGTGACCTAATTAAATCTGGTTCATTACAACACCCAATCCAGAATAGCTGATCCCCAAGTGGGCTCAATCACGAGCTGCTCCAAAAAAGCATCTTGTAGGCATTCTAGGAATTCCTCCTCTTGAGATCAGCACTATCCTAATTTTCCTAATCACCTGCATGACAATCCCCCATGACTATTGTAACATTGCCCTTTTGTCACGCACTTTCTATCTCCCATTGTAGTTTGTGGACCACATACTTACTACTGTTTGGAGGTCTCTATACAATTCCCATCAGGGATTTTTTTTACATTTGCTGTTCCTTAATTCTACCCACAGGTTCTCCACCTTCCAACCCTATGCCACCTCTTTCTAATAATTTTATTTAATATTTTACAAACACAGCCACAGAAAGCCACCACCAGCTTGTTCTTTCAAGAAACATGTAAGTATCTGGGAAACAAGAGGACCTGCAGATGCTAGAAATCTAGAGAACTACACACAAAGTGCTGGAGGAGCTCAGCATGTCAGGCAGCATCTATGGATGGGAATCATCAGTTCGGGCCAAGACCCTTTATCGGGACTCTTGATACCCACGTATCTGGAATATCAACAAGCAAAGAAAATAGAAAGTAGTGCAAAATAGGGAAAACCTTTGACAACATTTCGTTCAAGGCTTTAAAAAACCTGCCAAGTAGAACTCAAAGTTAACAAATACAACAAAGGCAATAAACACTTTCATCAATACCGACATTGACTTTTTTTATATAAAAATATCTTTGTCCCATTTCAATCAGAACATTTTACAAAGATAAATAACTCTAGAAAACTTTAGAAAAGACTATTTACACTCAAACACACTTAGATGAACACTACCTTGGACAGAATAAGGTAGAGAAATAACACACTTGAAAAAAAATCACACAACAGAAAATATATATTTTCATCAAAAATGAACAGAATTCAGCATTCCATGTGTGTCTATGCAATCGTGATAAGAAATACAGACCAGAAAACTTAAATGAGAGGCCAACTCCGAAAAATGAGTCACCACTGTCAAAGAAAACATTAACCAGTGGAATGAGTATGACCCTCCATGAGGGGTTCTTTGCAGAAATACAGGACAAGGTGGTTAAAAAAAGGGGGAAAAAATCAAAAATACAGGAAATATAAACAAACAAGGCAGTAAGTGCAGAAAATGCCAAGAGAAACCAGACACAATCCAACACATTCCAGGATCCTGCAGCAGTTTAATTCAATGTGATGCAGACCTGCCTCTGGTTTCTGACCCTGCTTCGTTGAACATCCAACTGATGGTTTCCCATTCTGCTTTCAGTCTTTAGAGGACAGAGGTGTTTTCTAACAACCCTTTAGAAGCAGGGAAAATGACCCATAATGTGGAAATGAGCCGTCAATAAGGTTAACTACCAATGTTATTCTTCCTCAGCCGAGAGATTAGAGGGGCAAAGAACATCTCAGACAGAACTGCAGTCAGCTCGATTTCGTCAGTCTGCAGAAAATTCAAGGGGAACCTCTTCACCCACAGAGTGGTGACTGTTTGGAACCCATCACCACAGGGAGAGCGAGAGATGAACAACAGGGGAGGATTTAAAAGGACTGTCGTGGAACAGAATCACTGGCAGGGTCCAGCCGGCCTGAGTTGCCTCTTTACTCTATATTAGGTGTGTTATAAATTCACTAAGTACCGGAGACAGACTTCAAAGTAGAACTGATTTATTTGTCTCAGATCCAGAATATTAAATTCCAGTCCCATTAAAGGTGAATGTGCAGCAGAAGAAACTCCTCCCATGCCCAGTGACCAGGGTGCAGAACTGGGTGTGGTGAGCAGCAGCAATAATTGCAGAGTTCAGCACCGACAGTCACTCTCAAAATTGCATTGAGAAACAATGATGGACAAATATCCAGCATGAAGCTTATTGAAACTTTATCCCCAGTGTGAACCCAGTGATGTGTTACAAGGTTAGGTTACTGAGTGAATCCCTTCTCACATTCACAGCAGGTGAGCGGCCTCTCCCCAGTGTGAACTCAATGATGCACATTTGATGGAGATGGCTGAGAGAATCTCTTCCCAATCTCTGAGCAGGTGTATGGCCTCTACCCAGTGTGAACTCGCTGGTGTCTCTGTAGGCAGGATGATTGCAGAAATGCTTTCCCACATTCATAGCAGGGGAACAGCCTCTCCCGTGTGAACTGACTGGTGTGCCAGTAGTTGTGATGACCAAGTGAATCTCTTCCCACATTCTGAGCAGGTGAACGGCTTCTCTCCAGTGTGAACTCGCTGATGACTCTCTAGGCTGGATGACCGAGTGAATCCCTTCCCACATTCTGAGCAGGTGAATGGCTTCTTCCCAGTGTGAACTCGCTGATGTCTGTGTAGGGTGAATGAATGAGTGAATCCCATCCCACATTCTGAGCAGGTGAATGGCTTCTCCCCAGTGTGAACTCGCTGATGACTCTCTAGGTTGGATGACCGAGTGAATCTCTTCCCACAGACTGAGCAGCTGAACGGCCTCTCCCCTGTGTGAACTGACTGGTGTCTCTGTAAAGTGGAGGACTGAGTGAACCTCCTCCCACAGTCTGAACAGGTGAACGGCCTCTCCCCAGTGTGAACTTGCTGGTGTACCAGTAGGTCGGGTGACCGACTGAACCCCTTCCCACAGTCTGAGCAGCTGAACGGCCTCTCTCCAGTGTGAACTCTCTGGTGTGCCAGTAGGTCGGGTGACCGAGTGAATCCCTTTCCACAGTCTGAGCAGGTGAACAGCCTCTCTCCAGTGTGAACTCGCTGATGTGCCTTCAGATTAAATGAGCAAATGAATCCCTTCTCGCAGTCTGAACAGGTGAATGGTCTCTCTCCAGTGTGAACTGACTGGTGTGCCAGTAGCTTGGATGACCGAGAGAATCCCTTCCCACAGTCTGAGCAGGTGAATGGCCTCTCTCCAGTGTGAACTCGCTGATGTACCTTCAGTTTAGATAAACAAGTGAATCCCTTCCCGCAGTCTGAGCAGGTGAATGGCCATTCCCCGGTGTGAACTCTCTGATGTTCCTTCAGTTTAGATGACTGAGTGAATCCCATCCCACAGTCTGAGCAGGTGAATGGCCTCTCCCCAGTGTGAACTCGCTGGTGCACCAGTAGGTCAGATGACCGAGTGAACCCCTTCCCACAGTCTGAGCAGCTGAACGGCCTCTCTCCAGTGTGAACTCTCTGGTGTGCCAGTAGGTCGGGTGACCGAGTGAATCCCTTCCCACAGTCTGAGCAGGTGAACAGCCTCTCTGCAGTGTGAACTCGCTGGTGTACCAGTAGGTCGGGTGACCGACTGAATCCCTTTCCACAGTCTGAGCAGGTGAACAGCCTCTCTCCAGTGTGAACTCGCTGATGTGCCTTCAGATTAAATGAGCAAATGAATCCCTTCTCGCAGTCTGAGCAGGTGAATGGCCTCTCTCCAGTGTGAACTCGCTGATGTACCTTCAGTTTAGATAAACAAGTGAATCCCTTCCCGCAGTCTGAGCAGGTGAATGGCCATTCCCCGGTGTGAACTCTCTGATGTTCCTTCAGTTTAGATGACTGAGTGAATCCCATCCCACAGTCTGAGCAGGTGAATGGCCTCTCCCCAGTGTGAACTCGCTGGTGCACCAGTAGGTCAGATGACCGAGTGAACCCCTTCCCGCAGTCTGAGCAGGTGAATGGCTTCTCCCTGATGTGAACCCGCTGGTGCACTATTAAATTGGATGACTGAGTGAATCCCTTCCCACAGTTCAAGCAGGTGAATGGCCTCTCCCCAGTGTGAACTGACTTGTGTACCAGTAGGGTGGATGACTGATGGAATCCCTTCCCACAGTCTGAGCAGGTGAACGGTCTCTCCCTGGTGTGAACTCGCTGATCAGCCATTAGGTCAGCTGATTGAGTGAATCCTTCCCCACAAATTCAGCAGATGACCAGCCTCTGCCCAGTGAGAACTGACTGGTGTGTCCACAGGTGGGAAGACCGACTGAATCCCTTCTCACCCACAGAACAGGTGAATGGCCTTGTCCCAGTGTGTACTTGCTGAAGTACCTTCAGTTGAGATGACCGAGTGAATCTATTCCTGCTGTCTGAGCAGGTGAACAGACTCTCCCCAGTGTAAAATGACAGGCATGCCAGTCGGTCAGATGATCGAGTGAATCCCTGCCCAGTCTGAGTAGGAAGGACGATCGAGTGAAGCCCTTGCTCCAATTCTTAAATATCTGGACAGTGTCAGAAAATCTGGCGTGTTGTGTTTGAGATTCCTGTAGATAAATTCCTTGTCGTTTTTAACCTGTGAAAACATTTACAAAATCCATCAATGGCTGAAGGACAACATTTCAGATGAGATCACTTTAGTCAGCAAGCTGTGATCTGACATCACACTGTTACAGTGAGCTTCAACCCAAGTTGGAGAGAGAACTCATCTTCAAACTGGCACAGTGCTGGTATCTAGGATTAAATGTTAACTGGAATCAATCTCTCTGATGCTTTTCCTGTCTCTATAAGAATGGGGCATTTCTGCCATCTCCAATCTGTGCCTTGCCTCAGTTTGAGTCTCTCCATTGGTAGTATTCCCTCTTCCCACTGAGCAACATGGGTGTCTCGTTCCACAGTGACTGAAGCACTCTCACACAAATAGCCTTTGTTGACCTGCAGCTAGGATTTTCTTTTATGTACTGTTAGATTAAAGTGCCACCGTTTTAACGCCATATAAAAATTTGCTGCTGAGATGAACGGTCGGTCTGATAAAAGGAATTAGAGTGAATTAAGGATTCTATTTAAGGTTCTTGTCACAGTCATAGAAAAGTACAACACAGAACAAGACCCTTCAGCCCATCTAGGTTGTGCTAACTATTTGAACTTTCTACTCCTATATCCCTACTATCCAGGTACTGACACAAACCTCTTAAATGTTGAAATTGAGGTCACATTCACCACTTGTGCTGTCTGCTCATTCCACACCCGGATGACCGTCTGTGTGAAGAAGTTTCTCGTCATGTTCCCCTTAACATTCCATCTTTCACACTTAACTCATGACCTCGTGTTGTTGTCCCACCCCATCTCAGTGGAGAAGGCCAGCTTGCATTTACCCTATCTTTACTCCTCATAATTGTGGTACACCTCCATCAAATCTCCTCTCAATCTTTTACATTCCAAGGAATAAACACCTAACCTGTTCAAGCTTTCCTTATAACCCAAGTCCTCCAGACCTAGCAACATCCTTATGAATTTTCCCTGAACTCTTTCAACCTCTTTTTCATCTTTCCTGTAGGTAGGTGACCAAAACTGTACACAATACTCCAAATTAGGCTTCACCAATGCCTTGTACTATGTCAACATAACATCCATCTCCTGTACTCAGTACTTTGGCTTATGAAGGCCAATGTGCCAAAATCTTTCTCTCCATCCCTATCTAACTGGGGTACC
The DNA here is from genome assembly GCF_030028105.1 of Mobula birostris. Classification (NCBI taxonomy): domain Eukaryota; kingdom Metazoa; phylum Chordata; class Chondrichthyes; order Myliobatiformes; family Myliobatidae; genus Mobula; species Mobula birostris. The sequence goes on along the minus strand of NW_027278664.1, from coordinate 142,510 downwards.
ACTTTCAGTGAATTATGGACCTGTAGTCCCAGATCCCTTGCTTCTACAGCACTCCTCAGTGCCCGACCAGTCACTGTGTAAGACCTTGTTCCTACCAACATGCAACACTTCACACTTGTCTGCATTAAATTCCTTTTTCCGTTTCTCAAACTATTTTCCCAGCTGGTCCAGATCACACTGCAAGCCATGATAGTCTTCCTCTCTGTCCACTACACCCCAATCTTGGTGTCATCCACAAATTTGCTGATCCAGTTAACCACACTATCATCCAGATTACTGATATAGATGACAAACAACAACAAATCCAGCACTGATCCCTGTGGCACACCACTAGTCACAGGCCTCCAGTCGGAGAGGCAACCATCTGCTGCCACAGTCTGGCTTCTCCCAAAGACAGTGTCTCATCCAGTTTACTATCTCATCTTGAATGCTGAGTGACTGAACCTTCTTAACCAACCTCCCATATGAGACTTTGTCAAGTGCTTTGCTAAAGTCCATGTGGACAACATCCACTGCCTTGCCTTCATCCACTTTCCTGATAACTTCCTTGAGAGACTCTATAAGATTGGTTAGACATGACCTACCGTGCACAAAGCCATGCTGCCTATCCTTAATCAGTCCACATCTATCCATATACTTAGATATTAATTTCCTGCACATACATTCCAATAACTTCCCCACAACTGATGTCAAGCTCACCAATGTAGAACTTCCTATTTATTTTTAAAGCCTTTCTTGAACAGCAGAACAACATTGGCTGTCCTCCAATCCTCCAGTCCCTCACCTGTCACTAAGGACGATTTAAATATCTCTGCTTGGGCTCAAACAATTTCTGCACTTGTCTTCCGCAGGGTCCCAGGAGAACAACTTGTCAGGCCCTGGTGATTTATCCACGCTTATTTGCCATAAGACAGCAAACACAGATTCCATGAAGTTGATGCTGCTTTGCCTCACTTCTATAGACTCTGTGTCCATCTCCTGAGTAAATACAGATGCAAAAATACTACGTAAAATCTCCCACTTCTATTTTGTCTCCTCATATAAATTATCATTCGGATCGTCCAGAGTGGGCCTGTTTCTGCACTGAACTTCTGCATGTTTCTGTGACACAGAAGCTGGCCAAACTTGTTTGGAAGGGAAACTGGTAGGAATGACGATGGAGCAGCAATGGCTGGAGTTTTGGGGAGCAAGTCGGGAGGTGAGTGATGGATACATCCCAAAGAAGTGGAAGCATTGGAAAGGCAGGAGGCCACAACCATGGTTGAAATGAGAAGCCAAAGCCAATATAAAAAAACAAAGAGAGGGCAAATAATGAGCAAAAAAGATCGAGAAGCTTTCAGAAACCAACAGAACACAACTAAAGAAAGGTGAGCTCAGGGTGTGGAAATATGATATTGTAGTCATTAATGTGTTTTGGTAGCACCCAACAGCCTGAGGCATTTACAGGAACAAGATATCTGGGGCTTCAATATCTCTTGAAAACCAAGGTTCCCTGCACTAGTTACAATTCAACTTTTATTTTGGCAGGCACATACAAACTCTACACCCTCAAAATTTCACTTTTGAAGAACTCCCACTTACCAAGTACTCCTTTGCCAGAAAACAGCCTGTCCCTATCCACACTTGTCAAATCCTTGCAAATACCATAAAAATTGACTTTCTCCAATTTAGAATCTCAACCCCTGGTCCATGCCTCTGTTTTTCCGTATTTACTTGGAATCTCGTGGCACTATGATCACTAGACACAACATGTTCCCATACACTAATTTCTGTCACCAACCCTGGACCATTTCCTAATAGCTTACTGCACACTTCAACATCAGAAATTTTACGTACTGATTAAGGCACATTTGATGAACTCTACCTCAACTAGTCCTTTTACAGTATGGGAGTCCCAGTCAATATATGTGTAAGGGGTTTCTTCTTTTATGTTACTATGCAGGCTAATCAAAATGGCTTCTTTGTTATGTTAACTGCTGAGAAAGTTCTCTCTCTAGCAGCTTGTTTGGGTTATAAAGAGAGTTGTATTCAGTTGCTAACCAATTGGGATAGATGTTATTCTTTCTTGTGTGTTTGTAAGCTATTGTGATGCGCGGGCTTTGGCACAGAAGGCACAATGGGGTCAGAGAGAGTGGACACGATGCTGTGAGCTGGCCGATAGGATGGACCCCGAGCCACAGTCCAAAGCCCAGGGTCCTCAGCGAGGACAGGAGACAAAGACAGACTCGTGTGGAGTGTCTGGTCGACCACTGTGGTTGGTCCCAGGCAGCGGGTCGAGGTGGTCAGAGGGGATTGAATGGTGGAAAGAAGACCCCGTTACTTGAGCTCCAACTGTTGTGCATGAAGGGATTGAACTTTGATAAGTTTGGCGCCTTTTATTTCCTTTTTTATTTTATCTCTATTAATTACATAGTTCCAGTAATATCTATAAATTGTAATCATTTAATGGCATATGGTGTATTGTCTGTTATTTTGCGGGAATGTCACTGATCCTTGAATGTGGAGGCGGAGATGCTGGAGAAGACAGTGCCCCACCCGCTACAAGGAGAGCCCGGTCACGAGCCCATTTCCATGATTAATTTGAAGGAACAAAACCTCATCTTCTAACTGGCCACAGCATCCACACAAACCCAGTTTGCCGGGGCTGAAGGCCGCTTCCCCTAGATGTAAGTGAGTTGAGGGAGCCTGAGGCTTACCCGGGGGCTACATATGGGAAGTTATAATCACTTACAATATCAACTTTTGTTTCTTGGTATAGTCTGTGAACTCTCTACAAATTTGTTCCTCTAAATCCCTCAGACTGTTGGGTGCAACCAGCTCCCAGTAATGCCTACAATATCATAATTCCATGGCCTGGGCTCATCTGGCTTTCCTACGATGCTTCTTGCATTGTGATATACACAGCTCAGCACATTCATCGCACCATGCTCAACCTTCTGATTGCTGACTTCGTCTTAGGTCTGAACAACATCTGTCTGGTGTCAAGAAAACAACCTCTCCCTCAATGTCAGAAAAACAAAGGAGCTGATTGTGGACAACAGGAGGAATGGAGACAGGTTAACCCCCGTTGACACCAATGGATCTGGGGTTGAGAGGGTGAACAGCTTTGAGTTCCTCGGCATAAACATCAACGAGGATTTAATGTGGTCTGTACATACCGGCTGTGTGGTGGAAAAGGCACAACAGCGCCTCTTTCACCTCAGACAGTTGAAGAAGTTTGTTATGGGCCACCAAATCCTAAGAACACTCTATAGGGGCAATATTGAGAGCAATCTAATTGGCTGCATCACTGCCTGGTTTGGAACTGTACTTCCCTTAATGGCAGGACTCTGCAGAGAGTGGTGCGGACAGCACAGCGAATCTGCAGATGTGAACTTTCCACTGACAGGACATTTACAGAAACAGCCACCAACTGTTCTAGCTGCTACCATCTGGGAAACGGTACCACAGCGTAAATGCCAGGATCAACAGGCTCCGGGACAGCTTCTTCCAGCCAGGCCATCAGACTGATTAATTCATGCTGATAGAACTGTATTTCTATGTTATATAGACTGTCCTATGTACAAACTATTTGTTATAAATTACTATAAATTACACATTGCACATTTAAACGGAGATGTAACGTAAAGATTTCTACTCCTCATGTATATGAAGGAGTATGTAATAAAGTCAATTCAATTCAATTCACCCTCTCCACTATCTGTTCTGTCATTCTGGCTCCCGCCCCCCACCCCCCTGCAACTTTACTTTAACCAACACTCCCACCCCCACACTAGCAATAGCAAGCCTTACCACTAGGATATTAGACCTCTGCTAGTTTTATTTCCCAAACTAACTAATCCCCTATCACCACTTTGACTTTCCTCTGCAAGGTAATTCCCCCCCCCCCACCGCCCAACAAGTTTCTAAAGTGGTCCATCTGCTGTTGTGAGGGACGGCAACAAGAGTACTCTGCGATGGCTATTTAACCTCATTCCCCTTCCTGACTCTCACCCAGTTTCCTGTGTCCTGCACCTTGGGTGTAACTCACCTCTCTTCATGTTATATCTATCATCCCTTCTGACTCCCAGATGATCTGGAATTCATCCATTTTGAGTTCCAACTCCTTAAAGTGTAGCTGGATACACATCTTGTAGGTGATGGTGTCAGGGACACTGGAGGTCTCCCCACCTTTCCACCAATGCCCCCTCAAATTTGTAATGACAAGTGTGTGCAAATATCTTGCGCTGTGCAATTTTTAACAGTAACAAAAACGTGCACACTGAATTTTATATAGAGAGGTATTGATTTTAACAGTTAGCAAATCACAATCAATAAGAACTTTGATCTCCCCTAGGTTTGATCATGTTCATCTGCACTCTCACACAACCTATGTAGCAGGCCTGTAGCGGGTAATGAAGGATCTTCTCAACAGAAATTTTGCACACTGTCCATATCTGATTTGCTCGTAAAATGATACTTTAAAAAGTCAGATTTCCCAATATCACTCACTTCTTCCCACTTGCAAATTCTCCAGCAACTTTTGCATTGCCACAATACACACAGGTAATACCATTTTCTGTATTGTACATAAATATCTCTCCTGAACCCTCCCCCAGGTGACTGATGGTGGTGAACTCATTGATGGCAATGCCAATGAATATGAAGGGAAGGGCAGCAGTCTGTCTCATTGGAGTCTGGCACGTTTGTTTTGTGAAAGCTACATGTTGCCCAGGACAAAGGTGTTTGATATCATTATGTAACCGGACAGAATGGGTCAAAATATGTTCCCACGGGTAGAAACGTCCAGAACAAGAGGAGGTAGAACAAGCAACACACACAAAATGCTGGAGGAACTCAGCAGGCCAGGCAGCATCTATGGAAAATAGTTCTATTTTACCTATTTTATGTGTGTTGCTTGGATTTCCAGCATTTGCAGAGTTTCTTTTGTTTGTGGTTGAAGGTAGAACAAAGGAGATTTTCTCAGCTACTGATCTAAAAGATTTTGTTCCCTTTCCCCGAGTTCCTAGTATTTAGACAGCTGGAGCTCAGCTCTGTCTGAAAGATGCATCGGTTCCCACTCCCTCATCAGCCGGAAGCTCCCCGGGGCCCGTGTACGGATGGTGGGGCTGAGAGAGAGAGGGAAGAGAACAGGACTGCCCGGGGATTGCGGGCCACGATGGCAGGAGCAATTGCCCCTCAGTCAGAGTCGAAACCCCCCGCCCGGAATATGCTCTTACCTGTAGCTGATCGTTCCGCGGCCTTTTGTGTACTGCGCGCATGCGTAATATTCGGGAAAGTCAACAACCCTGACGCCTGCGCATTTAATCGGTGCTGCAGCGCGGGCGTTATTTTTAAGGCACCGCTTTCTGGGTGATCACGGTGACTTTAGGTTTCTGCAGGCACCGGTTCCATGTCCATGCCTCACTGTGTTTTGTGTGTAGAAAACTCAGCAGCTGTTTTCACGCAGAAAGCAGCTTCCATAAATAATATACTCAATATCAACAGGCATTTCGCGTGTCAGGAGCCAAGGTACAATCCTCTTACAAAATGCAGATATAAAACACAAGAGATTCTGCTGTTGCTGGAAATGTAGACACACACACACACACACACACACACACACACACACACACACACACACACACACACACACACACACACACACACACACACACACACACACTATTCTGGATGAACTCTGCAGTTCGGGCAGCAACTAAGCAGAGGAGTACACAGTCTAGCCATGCCGAAGGGGCTCGGCCTAATCGTTATCTATTTATTCCTCTCCACATTTGCGGCCTCATCTGTTGATTTTCTCCAGTATTTTGCAGACATTAACCACCTTTTTAAAAATCAATCAGCTTCCAAATGTTTCTGTAGCCACATCCTGCTGGTCTGATTCCTCTTCTTCCTCCTCCTCCTCATAAACTCTAGACCCCATCTCTTTCTGGAGCCCCAAAGCCCTGACTCAGGCTGGCAACTCTTTGGTTTCTGCCTCTGCTCCATCTAAGATTCACTCGCTAGTCTGCTGTCAGACTTTAGAGGTGCATTGCAGCAACCCAGCTGTCTACGGCACAGTCCTTTGAAATGAGTGAAAATGATAGAAAACGTTGAAAAGAGCGGGGAAGGAGGAGTTTAACCACCTTAGTTCAGAGCTCCAAAGAACATCAAAACCACAGTGAGTTCATCGTCTTATTCAGCCTGGAGACAATCATGCAGGAAATTCATGCAGGTGTATAGGATGATGAGAGGCATTGGTCGTGTGGATAGCCAGAGGCTTTTCCCAGGGCTGAAATGGCTAACACGAGGGGGCATAGGTTTAAGCTGCTTGGAAGTAGGTACAGAGGAGATGTCAGAGCTAAGTTTTTACACAAAGAGTGGTGTGTGTGTGGAAAGCACAGCCAGCGATGGTGGTAGAGGAGGATACAATAGGGTCTTTTAAGAGATTCTTAAATAGATACATGGAGGTTAGGAAAATAGAGGGTTATGCAGTAGGGTAATTCTAGACAGTTTCTAGAGTAAGTTACATGGTCGACAAAACATTGTGGGCCAACGGGTCTGTAATGTGCTGTAGATTTCTATGATTCCATGAAATTCAAAGAAAATCTCCTATCCCACGGAGTGGTGACTAGTTGCAACCTGTCATCACAGGGAGAGTGAGAGGGGAACGGCAGGGATAGATTTTCATATACTGATATGGAACAGAAACCTGGGCAGGGACCAGATGGGCCGAGTGACCTCTCTAGTGTACATTGTGAGTGTGGTAGATACAGTAAGTACCTGAGACACGGGATTTGATACAGAACGGATTTATCTTTCACAGATCCACAATATTAAACATCAGTCTAGTTTAAGGCTAACATCAGCAGAACAGACTCCTCCAATACTCAGTGACCAGGGTTCAGTCCTGGGTGCGATGAGCAGCCGCAAGAACTGCAGAATCTGACAGTAACAGTTCCTCATGAACCTGCAGCTGCCTTCAGTCACTGTGATAGTTAAACATTTAACACAGGGCTGATTTGAATTAAAAAATACCATGAGAGGTCATCTATTACATCCAGTGCTTCCGGTGCGGCCTCCTCTACATCGGTGAAACCCGAGGCAGATTGGGGGACTGCTTCGTCGAGCACAATAGACAGGATCCCCTGGTTGCCACCCACTTCAACTCTGCTTCACATTCCCATTCAGATATGTCCATACATGGCCTCCTCTACTGCCATGATGAGGTTAAACTCAGGTTGGAGGAGCAACACCTCATATACCGTCTGGGTGGTCTCCAGCCCCTTGGTATGAATATTGAATTCCCCAACTTCCGGAAATTCCCGCCCCCGCCTTTCCCCTATCCCAGTTTTACTCTGCCCCCTCCCCCTGCTGCCTACCACCTCCCTCATGGTCCCACCTCCTTCTATAACCATTTAACCATATAACAATTACAGCACGGAACCAGTCCATCTCGACCATTCTAGTCCGTGTCGAACGCTTACTCTCACCTAGTATGTACCACACAACCAGCACACCATCCTTCGAATCCATATTCCTCCCCATTTCCTCGATTGGTAAATGCTGTTTGATGCTCTCCAAACGGAAGCACTTAGCCTGGGCTGCCTCTGCGGCCTCTTCAACCTCCGGCAATCGAGATGCCCTCTGACTCTTTGACTCCTCGACCTCCACCCGCAGTCGCAGCAGTTCTGACCCACGCTCCGTGTCCATCTCTATCTGGGACGCAATTACAGCACCAGCTTCTTCCAATCTGTGCTGGGTCGATTTCTTGAGCTTCTGCTGATCCTTTCGAAGGTTGGTCATTGCAGCGTCTCTTTGGATTAATTCATCAGTAATGACCGCAGTTTCGGCTCGGAATACCGTTTCCCCGTCTCCACTTTGATGAGCGTGGACTCCAATCCTTCAATGGTTGTCCCAAAATTGCAGCACTCAGTCTCCATCCTGCATTTCTGAGCGTTCAGTTCAGCGGGGCAAATCTCCTCTCTCAGCCAAACACTCAGGATCTGCGTCCTTCTCCAGAGCTGGCACTCGTCCAAAGAAAGTTTTACTTAGTTTATCCCTAGTCGCCCGGGATTCCTCACTCGCCTCAATTCATAGTCTTCCAAGGTGAATCTCAATGCTAGGAGATCATCCAAATACACCAAAACTCCAAACAAGTCCACATCCCCCGTCCCCCGCGGGAAGGTTGCAAGGGCTCCGGATATGCCCTGTGGCATCTTTTCGGACTGGAAGAATCCTAGGGGACCTATAACTGCCGTCTTCTCCTCATTGGCCTCACTCATCGGGATCTGGCAACATCCACTCCTCAGATCCAGCACATTAAACCACATCGCACCATTCAGACAGACCATCGCGTCTTCGGCCGTCAGACCCGTATTCAGGTCAATGACAGTGCGCCTTGTCAGAGTCCTATAATCCACACACACGTCCTTCACGGCTGCAGGGGCCAGTCGCCGCGACCTTTCTCTCACCGAGGTGTCTTCAGCGGTCAACTCCCCTCCCTCGTGGTATTTTGGAGCTTCCACTAAGAGGGTCTCACCTTCAGATACTTCCCCCAGGCCGTAACACCATCGGCTCTCGTTTAAATTCGGTACCGGCCCAATGCTGCTACACACGTCCAGATGAACGTTCGGCCAATGTTGTTAATATCACTACATTTTGCGACTTTCATTTACAAGGATTTAATATTCTGTATCTCTGTTTCTCTTACATAAAAAGCCATCCTTAAAGGCACGCGCCTCTGACTTTTCAGGCGGCCCTAAATTCTGGGAGTGGAATCAGCAAAATGGTCCAGTTCATTCAAAACATCATCGGGCGTGATTTCTTTTTATATATCATATGCATATACCAGAACCGAGCAGCCACGCATTGTGTCGGTTAAGGTTGGGATATTCAGATCTGCTGCCGCAGACGGAGCTAAGTGCTCTTCAGCGTTTCTGTAATTTAATAGCTATCGGGTTCTCATAATTGCCAATACACGAAACGCCGTTGTTTTGGAGCCAGATGATAATTTACGATAATATGTGTTTCTTGAAATCAAACAATTTGATAAACAAGTTACTAGACGTTTACTAAATTCGATATAATTTTATCTCACTGCACTACCCAAAACACACTATTTCTTAGAGCTACAGCGCACGGAATCGATCAATTTGGCATAGCACGGCGGTGGTGTCTGAAATGCCAATAATAGCTAGTTCTGTTTTTCCCTATGGTTAGCACCTATCTCACTAAGTCTTTCTTCCCAATATCCAGAAATTCTGGTAAGCATCACAGGCAAAGTAAATATAAATGGTATCTGAAAACAAATATTTCGAACATAAGAGGAGTTTCTAAGTGCTGTGAAGAAATTCAGAATTTTGTAACACAAGAGACAGAAGAACAGACGAGGTGGCCGAGAGGTTAAGGCGATGGACTGCTAATCCATTGTGCTTTGCACGCATGGGTTCGAATCCCATCCTCGTCGTGACCTCTTTATGTGAGGGGCCATCTGTTCAACTATTACTGTACTTTAAAGCTTCCAAGTCTCCAATATTTGCCAGATAGTTTGCTTTGTGAGTCATGAAAAATAATGTTCACAATTGGAATTTGTCTCCAAATTTGGTCATTTGGAGAGGAATTAGGCCATTCCGCCCATCGGGTCTGCTTTGCCGTTCCAGCATGGCTGATATACTATCCCTTTCAACCCTATTCTCCTGCCTTCTCCTCGTCACATGTGACCCCCTTACTGATCATGAAACTGTTAATATATCGAATGACGTGGCCTCCACAGCTATCTGTAGCAATAAATTCCACAAATTCACAACCATCAGGCTACAGAAATCTCTCCTTACCCCAGTTCGAAAATGACTTCCTTATATTCTAGGTTAGTTCCCTCTATTTTTAGACTTCTCCACGACAAGAAGCATCCTCTCCATGTCCACTATCTCCAGGCCTTTCATTATTCGATAAGTTTCAACGGGATACCCGCGTCATTCTCCGAAACTACAGCAAGTGTAGTCCCAAAGTCATTAAACGCTCTGCATATTTCGCCTTGTAATTCCCAGGATCATTCTGGCGAATGTCTCCTGGGCGCTTTCCAATGCCAGCACACCCGCTTTTGGTTAAGGAACACACGCTGCTCAATATATTCCAACTGCGGTCTGACCAATGCCTTACAAAGACTCAGCATTACATCCTTGTTTTCCTTTTCCAGTTCTCTCGAAATGTAAACTGTCACTGCGTTTCCCTTCGTTAATACTGAGCCAACCTGCAAGTTGATCTTTCGGGAATCCTGTACCAGGTCTCCCGCTTCCTTCTACACATCTGTTTTCTGAACATGCTCGCCGTTTAGAAAATAGACCACGCCTTTATAGCTTCTGCCTAAGTGAATGACCATACACTTCCCAATATAATTTTACATCTCTCTCCTAATCAGTTCAGTTCCTTCTGCCAAGGTCCTGCTGATCAATACTCACACAACATAACCATCAACCTATATTTATACCGTTTGCAAATTGGCCAGAAAACTATCAATCCCCTTATTCAGATTATTGACATATAACGTGAAAATAAGTGGTCCAAACAACTACTGGTCACCGGCAGCCGACAAGAAAAACGCTCCACTTAATTCCACTCGCTGCCTCCGGCCATTCAGCCAATCTTCGATCCATGCTAGTATAACTCCCGTAAGACCATCGGCTCTCCTCTTGTTAAGAAACCTCAAGAGTTGCACCCTGTGACATTCCTTCTGATTTTCTAGGCCAGCAACATCCACTGACCCTTCTCCATTTATCCTGTCTGTTATTTCCTCGAGGAATTCCAACAGATTTGTCAAGCTAAATTTCCCCTGAGGAACACCATGCTGACTTTGCCCTATTTTAATATGTGCCTCGAAGTGCCCCGAAACTTCATCCTTAATAATGGACAACATCGTCCTAAACACGGAAGAAGACTAACGGGCCTAACATTTCCTGTAACACAGATAAAAGTTGCTGGTGAACGCAGCAGGCCAGGCAGCATCTCTCGGAAGAGGTGCAGTCGACGTTTCAGGCCGAGACCCTTCGTCAGGACTAACTGAAGGAAGAGCTAGTAAGAGATTTGAAAGTGGGAGGGGGAGAGGGAGATCCAAAATCATAGGAGAAGACAGGAGGTGGAGGGATGGAGCCAAGAGCTGGACAGGTGATTGGCAAAAGAGATATGAGAGGATAATGGGACAGGAGGCCTAGGCAGAAAGAAAAGGGGGATTGGGGGAAACAGAGGATGGGCAAGGAGTACAGTGAGGGGGACAGAGGGAGAAAAAGGAGAGTGAGAGAAAGAATGTGTGTATAAAAATAAATAACGGATGGGGTTAGAGGGGGAGATGGAGTATTAGCGGAAGTTAGAGAAGTCAATGTTCATGCCATTAGGTTGGAGGCTTCACGGACAGAATATAAGGTGTTGTTCCTCCAACCTGAGTGTGGCTTCATCTTGACAGTAGAGGAGGGCGTCGATAGACATATCGGAATGGGAATGGGATGTGGAATTAAAATGTGTGGCTGAATGGGAATGGGAATAAAATTTCTTGTCTTTTGTTTCTCTCCCTTTAAAGAGTGGAGAGACATTTCCAATTTTCCAGTTCTCCTGAACTGTTCCAAAGTCTGCTGCTCCTTGAACGATCAGTACAAATGCGCCTACAGGGGAAAATGTGTGAATGTCACTATAAGTTGCGATGTTTATCAGTTTCCCCATTCAGCCTCCGTCTCTTCGCAACGATGAAGGGCGGATGGAGGTGCATGCGGATATTCTGAACTGGGAGTTGAGCGCACAGATCCCGAAGCAGGTGATTTTCAAACCTTCCTGCAGAACACGCGTCAGAAACGTTTAAACACAGCGCGGTGTCGATTAATACTCGAGTGTACCGAACTGATATCAAAGACAGATCGAGCGGAGTATGTTCTCGTCATCCGATTCCGGAGACAGCAGAAGAGCGGCACAACGTCCGGACCGAGTAAGTGAAATGCATCAACCGCGGCCACGCAGGCGAGGAATCTACAAGTAAAACACAAACTGAAGGAATTTCCATACAGCGCATGAATACTGTGGGCGGCACCGATTAAACCGCGATTTCCTCACCCATCTGTCTCTTTACTTCCGATGTACAGTTTTATGTTTTCTCCCTTCCATTCTGCTGATACCTCCGGATACATTTTAACTGACATTTCTGCAACTTCAGTGATACATATTTCATATCGACTGTGGGCAGATTGGAACATCAGTGGTAAGTCCGCCATCAAGACATTGAATAATGTACTTAACAGTGGCCGGTTTGATGAGGATAACTGACCCTTATGTTTTAATAATGTAATAGAGGTAACAGGGTGCCGAGGGAACATCGGGAGCTATGTGTTGAGTCACAGGGCAAAGTGTATACCGAAATATAAACTTATTCGTGACGTTAACGACGAAGGAAAGAAAAAACATCACTGGTTAATTACTCATCTGCATGCACGCGTGGGATATTCCGTAAGTAGTTACATGTTGCATCAATACTCAGCAAGACCGACATATTAAAATATAGTGACTATAACTCTATACCGATATACGATCTCGCATCATCATCTTGTCTCGAAACAAAACGGTTCCCAATTCCCTTGCTCTGTAGATTATGCACGAGATTTTTGACCATTCCTTTTCAATTTCCCGCAGGGGTATTCCCATGATAATAAATGTAAATACGAACGTAAAAGTTTGCGGGATCTTTGAGATCACATGCCTCCTAAATCCTGGAGCCTAAAGAGTGTTTCTGTCCAGGATTGAACTGGAGACCTTTCGCGTGTAAAGCGAACGTGATAACCACTACACCACAGAAACGCTGCCAGGAGCTCAATGTTCTACGCTATTGAGCACTGACCAGACACCCTGCACCTCCGACTCTCTACTTATTCATCCTGCTCTTAAGGACAATTTTTTTCTGCCCGCAAGCAATAGAAAACGAAATTTTGCCCACTCTTCGTTCCCACTTCAGGAACAAGGGCCAACTTTATAGGGCATATTTATTAAATTCACGACGAATTTGCTGTGATGTTTTGGTCAGGGCGCAACATCCAACAACACCCGACCGTACCTCTTCCTAGAGATGCTGCCTGGCCTGCTGCGTTCACCAACAACTTTTATGTGTGTTGCAACAAAAAACGTATCGGCCGCTGCAGTGTCCTTCAGTCACCACATGGTGGCTCCCCGCCTCTCAAGGATAATTCAACTGTAATTTTGACATTTCTCGCTATAGATTAGTTCTTCGCCAGTCTTCGCCAATTTTCCGTTCTCGTCACTCTCGCCAGAACGTTAATTGAAGGAAATAATTCATAGACAACGGAAATAGTGAAAACAAGAGGAAATAGCATCTGTAGAGTCAAAACCAATGTCTTTAGCCCCGCCTAGTGCACAAGCGAGCTATTATTAAACACACAATCACACTAATGTTTCATTAATACCATCTTAATCTTCATTTTCCAAACTGTTCCGTCGTATCTGAACCAGACCCAGTCATCTGCGGATAATTAAACAACCTCTTTTGGATGGAAAATTATATTAATCACAATAACCATCAGGAAGCGAGCCCCGTGTGACAGGAGAGCGGGAATGTGAGCATTTTACAGCAGCGCTGAGTCGGTCACATCAGAGGTCGCAGGTCACAGAGAGCCTGAAGGATCTGATAATCGGCATGTCAGTAGATTTGGTGGAGGGCTCCATTCTTTAACAGCAGCTTGGTAAAGCAAGTCAGAAATCGGATTACACTGGACATGGAAGAACTGATTTATAATTCTGTTCCAGAATGGAATCGTCTCAACTGCAGGTTTCAATAGTTTAGTGTGAAAAGTAACCAAGGAATTGCCCATTTCCGGACCTTTCAGTTTTCATTCCGTGCGCTCACCTTGTACTGTAACGACAGCCGCAATGACATGGATAATTCCTCCAGTTTAACCCCATGTCAGGGTGCTGGAAGGTGGATTTTGATACTGTCCTCCAAGCATTTGCAGCGCATGTCGCGCGGTTTCACTGGGTAACTGATAGCTTGCATATCGGCCGGGACTCCACCTTTGATTTAATGTCATGTACAGCAGGAACAAATCCATGCGGGGTTTTATCGGGATTATGGACAGTATATTGTTTTAATTTACGCTGGCAGATCAGTGCGCATATTTATTACGTGAGTGAGACGTGAACGTGACTCCGTTCAATGCAGAGGTAATTTTAGCAACGTGGAGAAACTGTAATGGTGTTTCTATCGCATGTTTCAATGAGGGACGGACTTTGGTGGGCAGAGAGATTCTCTCCTCGACCTGTTCTTTTACGCTGGGTTAACCTATGTAAAGAACAGATTGGCTTCAATGATGAGAGCTCCGGCCAGTCTGTTTGGAGAGTGGATGGTCAGCTCTTTCCAAAATTAATTACAACATGAGTACTCCACTTGTAAAAAACAATCTACGTTCAATTTAGTGACACAATCTTAGCCACTGTTTTACTGCGCTGGGGTGGAAGGAGAATCGATGCACGGGATCATCAGGGGTATGAGAGATTTCTGTTACAACTGCAGGTTGGTGAATGTCGGTTGCGACCATCCGCCCAACGACAGCTTCTCGAAAAAGCACAGGGGGACATTCGAGCCGTGGCTGTGTTGTGATTCGAAGCCCCTTCACTTTAAAGACTGGAGACAGAAACCTCTCGGCTACACTACCCGTGAGCAGATTACATGATGATCTGAAATTGATTGCACACGGTCCATGTATTGAAGTTCCCAACAGAAAAAAAAAACACGCATGGAAAGCAGTGAAAACCAGCTGGAAAAGTGACAGGTAGGGGCAGTTGTCAGCAAGAGGGATAGATGGGGGGGGGGGGGGTGGTGGCAGGGTGAGCGCAAATGGAAATTATGAAGTAAGGTAACCCGAATATAACACTCTGACGGTCACTTGCGATCGTAAAAAGTAGGTCCTGTGTCTCTGGGAATCATTTTGTGTCTTAAGACTGCCAATGCGAGTAATCTTTGCATTTGGTCAGCCACGTGGGAATTAATGGAGACTTACTTTGCTTTCTTCGGGTTGCTGGTCCGAGGTGTTCGAAGGCGGTGGTGTAGACAGCGTCTCTGAAGGCCGTCCACTGTTCCTCAACGCTGGTCCCGTCATCCTGTGGTGTGTCTGGCAGTCTGCCTTCAAGGTCATCGACGAGTTCTTCTGCAACCCTGCTACTTTTCAACACGGGTATACTTGTTTTTCCTCCGTAACAGTGCATTAGAGATGAATGATGGATTATGGCAATAAGGAAAATGCCGAGGAAACTGCGGTCTCTCCAAATGCGTCACGCGCAACCTGGTGGCGATGGCTGCGGCCGATCTAATGGTGGTGATTATTGAAGTCTTGTCCTACCAGATTGTTCAAGAATACAGACTTTACACAGCCCGGGACAGCGCTCCGTACTGCCTTGTCCACTATGTCCTGTATTACGTGGCCGTTGAATGCTCCGTCTGGTTTACGGTCGCTTTCACTCTCGATCGCTTTGTGGCCTTTTGCTCCGCTAAATTTAAAACAAAGTACTGCATCACCAAAATTGCGAATTTGGTGATTACCGTAGTATCTATAGGGATCTGTTTTAAAAAAATATTCCATTTTATTTCCTCGACATGGAAAAAGCAACGTTGGACGTGAGGGGTAACTGGGTCTGTTTCAACAGACCAGTACTTCCTTTCTTGCCATCGTTTGAGGGGTTTTATTGGGTGGACCGTCTGTTGAATCCGTTACTTCCTTTCTTCCTCATTTTGACCCGCAATGCTCTGACCGTCAGACAGATACTGGCGGCGAGCAGAGTCCGCAGGGGACTCAAGGGACGGGGAAATTGCGGGAAACAGTGAGATCCGGAGATGGAGAGTCGGAGACAATCCATCAGTCTGCTCTTCAGCCTGTCGGCGAGTTTCCTTCTCTGTTGGGCGACAAGCACTCTGGTCTTCATTCTCATGCGATGCCTCTACACAGACCTGGAAATGTCCATTCGGCTTTCTCAGGCACAGTTTTGGGGTTCTGTGATTCAGAATTTCAGCAGCTGCACGAATACATTTATTTACGGAGTGACCCAGACAAAATTCAGAGAGCAGTTGAAAGTTCTTCTGCTCTCCCCGGCTATTTTATTTTTGAAATGGTTTAGAAGTCTGCACCGCTCAGATGAAAGGGTCAAATAACTTTCCAATTTCGAAAATGAATCCTTACCTGCTCTGTAAGCATATTAATGAATTGAACTCCTGAAAGTGTTGATATTTCCAACAGTTCTGCTTTTCCTTTATTTCTGCTACAGATTGGAGAGTTTGGTTATTTCCCTTCTGTAAAATTTATTTTGCCTTGCACATTATATCACTCTAATATCCGGCATTGAAAACACACAGGTCCATTGTCGAAGTGTCCAGTATCTAAAACTTCGGAGAGATCTGGCCGTCATTGTCAATCCCGGCACCCATTCTCTTTCTCGCTTTTTCGGAGTTTTTCCTTTCTATAAAGTTCCGGTTTGCCGACTATACCAGCATATTGCTGGGAGATTTAGTACTTCTCACAACACGCTGGAGGAACTCAGCAGGTCGGCCAACATCTGTGGAAACGATGAGTCGACGTTTCGGGCCGGAACCCTTCGTCAGGTCTCATCGTTTCCACGGATGCTGCCCGACCTGCTGAGTTCCTCCAGCGTGTTGTGAGTGTTGCTTTGACCCCAGCATCTGCAGATTATTTTGTGTTTGAGATTTAGTACTTGTTCTCTCTGCGGTTGAAGCTTTCTAGTTTCAGCAAACGACGAAGCCCACTGTGCGGATGAGATATGATTTTGCTTCGGCCCAACTTGTCTATAATTTGACAACACATCGGGACACATTTCCCATTGGCATGTGTTACTCCAACTATTCTGGAAGGCGGCAGTCATGCGTCATTTATTGTTATGAAGATGCCTAGTTTTCATCTTTGACATTATCTTCGGTAGGACTAATATGTGCCTGTAAAATTTGCTTCAGAAAGGTCGTTTACAGTATTAAATTTTATTATTCATGTTGTCTTCTTATCATGAGAATCAAACAATAAACTTACAACATAAACGCTAAGAGCGTTTTCTATCCGTTATATGGATAATTTGTAGAGAGGAGTTAGATTATCCCTGGAAGATGGGAAGCTGCGATAGAATCTGCCAGGATGAGATAGAGGTTTGAAGGGCAGAGCCAAATGCTAAGAACTTTGGCTTTCAGTTACACTCAAGATTTGGAGAGAGGCACATACAGTAGATTATCCTTGGAAGAGAGAAGATGTGGGGAATCTGCCAGGATGGCATGAGAATTTGGAAGGCAGAGTCAAAGTAGGTGTATGGACTGTGGACGGTCAGTACCGGAAGAATACAATGAATGTGTCTCGAATAATTTAACCGAGAATGAAAACACATTCTACACAGAGGATGGAAATGCAGAGAAGGGACTCGATTTGCATTCACTTGGACAATTTGAACAAGGTTGTTAAATACAAATCGCTTCTCAGTAACACGGGAGATTCCTTCAATGAAGCAGAAGAGGCGGAAGCTAATGCAATGAGACAGTTACTGTCTTCCCAAAGCTGCTAGATAATTGGGTTGCCATAAAGATTTGATACCGTGCAATAACAGGGACTGAGACTCTGCAGAAACAAGCGCTGAAATGTTGCTGTTTCTCTGGACCGGTAAGAGATTTACACTGGACTTCTTCAGATGTCAGAAGCATTTGCAATGGTTATAATCATTAGTGAAAGCGGGAAAACTTTGGGAGACCATAACCGTGATACAGAGGAAGGTTAATGGGAAATATAACAGATGAAATTAAATACTGAAGATCGTGGCTCCAAATAATAAAACACGGCTCTTGCACGACACTCTCGTACTGACTATGCGTAGCTACAGATACTGATCTTCAGAATCTCTTAGCCCCCACAGACACCACAACTCCTCTCTAAACTCTTCCAATCATCCAGCGCCTTCCGTACGATCTGTACCCACATCTCTCCACAAGCCCCCACCAGTGACCATTCCCCCTCACCTCGCCTGCTCATTAAACACACCCTTTCTCCACTACCTCCCAATAAACATACGTCTCCCCAAATAACCAGTCCGAATGAGCCCAGTCCTCCGACACAGAAACCCACCGAGTCTGTTCCATCACCACGGGTCCTTCACACTGAAATCACCGACATCCACACCCACGTTTTACACACATCCAAAATCGACACACCACCTCACTGAACCCTGTATCTGAATCTTCCTCCTCACCATCGACATCCGGCAATGGCTCTGATCCTTCCCATCAGCTTGTGCCAGTGGGTGATCTACCCTCAGATTAATGGACAGGCTGAGAGGACGAACCCGGACCTGGAGCCAACCCTTCTCTGCCTTCTGTCCAGTAATCTGCCCTCTTGGAGTAACCATTTAATCCGGGCCGAGTTCGCCCACAACACCCTTCGGCATTCACCATTGGGTATGACCCCATTCAAATGTCAAATTGAGTTTATGCTCGCTCTGTCTCCTGATCAGGAATTAGATGTCGGGCTCCGCTTCACTGAATAATTTGTTCAAAGGTGTCTCAGTGGGAAAAGACTCTGAAAGAAAGTTCAGACCGGCAGCAGGCCGAGGCCAACAGACTAAGTTTCAATATTGATAAGCGGGTCTCCGTTCAACGAAAGATCATTGGCTCAAACTGGAATCGCGGAAACTCGCCCCTCACTTTATCGGTCTCTCGAAAGTCATGAGGAAAACTGTCCCGGCAACATACGCATCACATCTTCCTCGTTCTCTAAGGATTCATCCTACCTTACACGTTCGGGATCTAAATGTTTATGTTGACCATACTTGGCTCCAAGTTGGAAGCCCCACATATCTCTCCCTGCCACTCCCCGCACCCCTCACCACCAAGGACCATCAGCGGTGAACAGTCTGCACAGCCCATGGACTGCTTCATTCACGGAAATTAAAGGGACAACTACAACATTTGGTAGTTTAGGATGGATATGGTCTGGAGGAACCAGGGATGTTTTGGATCCTGTCCTTAATTCAGAATTCCAAAGGACATTCCGGACAGTACTGGGCCGTCAGATGTCGGCCATAGTGGGACGGGATCTGTCGCAACCTCGGGTCGCGGTAGAGTATTCACAGGTCTCTGTTTTTTTTCAGCTGTTTTTGCTGTGGCCTCCAAGTTTTATTATTTATAGTTACTGTATAATGTACTGTTGCACTTCGGCTATTTTTATGTGCTAGAGTTGTGTCTTCCATGATTCAACGTTGCAAATATTCGTAGATACTTCGAATTAATTCTCCTTTAGACTTTGCAGGAATCCAATTCAGTGTCCTTGGACTTTTGACTCTCCTCAGGTTGGTTACCTGTAAACTTGTCCGGAGTCTGGGCACGGATTCCTTCGTGCCCTGGAGTATATCTAAAGTGGCAGTGCTAGTCCCTCGGGGCTCGGTCGGCCTGATCCTTGCCCAATGAAATTCTGGCCGAGTTATCCAGTGTCCTGTAAGTTCTACTGTTTTGTTCTCCCTCTCTCTCTCTCTCTCTCTCTCTCTCTCTATCTATCTCTCTCTCTCTCTCTCTCTCTCTCTCTGTTTTGTTAATACAATTCCCAGCTTTGTTGAACTGTTTGACCCTGCGATTGACACAGCGTGACAACATCCTTCATTATGTCCAAAACTCCAGCAGATTCGCACCGGGAAGCGGCCGTTTACCTGCACCGTGTGCACGAAGAGACTCATTCAGTTAACCAACCCTGTGATGCTCCGGTGAGTTCAGAATAAATAGAGGCCTCATTTCTGTCTGGAGTGATCAAAGAGTTTTACTCATCATGCCAGCTGCTGCAGGACCAGCAACTTTACATCGGGGAGGAAATTCAAATCAGCTCTTTGTCAAATGTTTAACCATCTCGGTGACTGAAGGCAGCTGCAGGTTCATGAGGGGCTGTTACTGTCAGATTCTGCAGTTCTTGCGGCTGCTCATCGCACCCAGGACTGAACCCTGGTCACTGAGCATTGGAGGAGTCTGTTCTCCTGATGTTAGCCTTAAATTAGACTGCTGTTTAATATCGTGGATCTGTGAAAGATAAATCCCATTTCGCAAATACTTACTGTCTCTATCACCCTCACAATGTAAACTACAGAGGCCACTCAGCCCATATGGTCACTGCCCATGTTTCTCTTCCATATCATCTTTACGAAAGTTCACTTTACGCCACTTCGCTTTTACGAAAGGCCTACATTAGTACCTGTTTTCGCTAACCGAAAGAAATCCGAAGTGGATTTTCGCTCTTACGACAAAAGGCGAACACCGAAAATAGCGTTCAGCGTTTGTTTTGCAGCGATCCGTTATAGAGGCAGCACGCACCCCGAGCAGCGCCGCCAAGCGCCTTCCCCGGGAACTACACTCAGCATCAAGCCGGCATAGCTTAGAAAAGTTTCTGTGAGCATTTGTGCATGATCTCGATTTATTTTGTGCATCCATTAGCAAGATTTGTCCAAAGATATCGGAAAAGCCTAAGAGAGCTCGTAAGGGTGTTACGCTTTGCGGAAAACTGGACGTAATTAAGCGTTTCGATCGTGGTGAACGAAATAAAGACATCGTGCATCCAGTAGTGGCTGGAAATGTTTGTTCACATCTGTGCGTCCTTCGGAAACGACAGACGTAACTCTGGGCAAATTTTCATAGTTCTGGATATAACGACAGTAATAACTCTGAAAAATCCTTTTCCAGCAGATTCCTGTCCCTTAGACGCCGTGCCTCATTCTCTTCCGCCATTAGAACCTGATGCTGTGAAGTAAGGTCCGAGAAACGGCGGCACGGCCCGCTTTAAACTTGTGTTTACGCCGAGAAACACCGCCATGACCGTGAAGCCTTGCGCGGGCAGGTGAGTGCGCATGCGTGTAGATACAGATTACCTCCACCACAACCCCCCGCCCCCCCCCCCCTCACACACACATCTTCCCGATTCTGGTAAGTGAAACTACACTGTGCATACATTATTTCTACTTTATATAAGCTGTGTATTTATCATATCATTTCTGCTTTTATATATATGTTAGTGTTATTTTCGGTTATATGTGCTATTTTGTATGATTCGGTAGGTTATTTTTTGGGGCTGGGAACGCTCAATTTTTCCCATATAAATTAATGGTATTTGCTTCTTCGCTTTACGCCATTTTGGCTTATGAAAGGTTTCACAGGAACGCTCTACTTTCGGATAGCGGGGGAAACTATCCCTGCCGTTCAGCTCTCACTCTTCCTGTGATGACAGGTTGCAACAAGTCACCACTCCGTGAGAGAAGAAATTTCCCTTGAATTTCATAGAATCAGAGAAATGTACAGCATAATATTGCTCCAACATTTTGTGTGTGTGTATATGGTGTCTACATGTCTAGCAACTGCTTTGCTGTGTTCTGCTGGGGGAGAAGCTGACAGCGATGCAGGTGGATGCTTCCCTGGTATGATGGATTCTTGATTACCTGACTGGCAGACCACAGTACGTGTGCTTGCAACACTGTGTGTCCGACAGAGTGATCAGCAGCACTGGGGCTCCACAGGGGACTGTCTTGTCTCCCTTTCTCTTCACCATTTACACCTCGGACTTCAACTACTACACAGAGTCTTGTCATCTTCAGAAGTTTTCAGATGACTCTGCCATAGTTGGATGCATCAGCAAGGGAGGTAAGGCTGAGTACAGGGCTATGGTAGGAAACTCTGTCACATGATGTGAGCAGAATTATCTGCAGCTTAATGTGAAAAAGACTAAGGAGCTGGTAATAGACCTGAGGAGAGCTAAGATACCGGTGACCCCTGTTTCCATCCAGGGGGTCAGTGTGGACATAGTGGAGGATTGCAAATACCTGGGGGTACGAATTGACAATAAACTGGACTGGTCAAAGAACACTGAGGCTGTCTACAAAAAGGGTCAGAGCCGTCTCTATTTCCTGAGGAGACTGAGGTCCTTTAACATCTGCCGGACGATGCTGAGGATGTTCTACGAGTCTGCGGTGGCCAGTGCTATCATGTTTGCGGTTGTGTACTGGGGCAGCAGGCTGAGGGTAGCAGACACCAACAGAATCAACTCATTCGTAAACTCATTCGTAAGGCCAGTGATGTTGTGGGGATGGAACTGGACTCTCTCACGGTGGTGTCTGAAAAAAGGATGCTGTCTAAGTTGCATGCCATCTTGGTCAATGTCTCCCATCCACTACATAACGTACTGGGTGGGCACAGGAGTACATTCAGCCAGAGACTCATTCCACCGAGATGCAGCACAGACCGTCATAGGAAGTCATTCCTGCCTGTGGCCATCAAACTTTACAACTCCTCCCTTGGAGGTTCACACACCCTGAGCCAATAGGCTGGTCCTGGATTTATTTCATAATTTACTGGCATAATTTACATATTACTGTTTAACTATTTATGGTTCTATTACTGTTTATTATTTATAGTGCAACTGTAACGAAAACCAATTTCCCCCGGGATCAATAAAGTATGACTATGACTATGACTATCTCTTGTTTTTTTATATATATCTGCATTGTAAGAGGGTTTTGCTTTGGCACGAAATACGGGGAATGCCTGTTGATATTCAGTATATTGTTTATGGGAGCTGTTCTTCATTAAATCAGCTGCTGAGTTTTTTACATAAAAACACTGATCCATGGACATGGAACCGGTGCTTGCAGAAACTTTTAATGGTACTGTGATCACCCAAAAGCCCAGCGTTAAAATTTCCCCGGCGCCGACTCACCGATTAAATGCGCAGGCGCAGGGTGGCTGATGTCCCTGAATATCACGCATGCGCGGATTACACAAACGACCTCATGGGTTTCGTATGTAGGTAAGAGTTTATCTCCGCGCAGACTTTAAAAACACCAATTTAGGAACGATTACTGTGAGTTCCGGACACCGTGGTCTGCAATCCCGGGACAGCTCTGCTCTCTTTCCTCTCTCTCAGCCCCACGATCCGTACACGCGTCCCGGGGAGCTTCCGGCTGATGACGGAATGGGAATCGATGGATCTCTCAGGCAGAGCTGAGCTCCAGCTGTCTAAATGCAAGGATTCGGAACTCGGAGAAAGGAAACAAAATCTTTTACATCACCAGTTGATAAAATCACCTTTGTTCTACCTCCATTCACAAACAAGAGAAAATCGACAGATGTTGGAAATCCAAGCAACACACACAAAATACTGGAGGAATTCAGCATTAGTACTCTTTCCATAGATGCTGCCTGCCCTGCTGAGTTCCTCCAGCATTTTGTGTGTGTTACTTATTGTACCTCCTCTTGTTCTGGACCTTTCTACACGTGAGAACATGTTTTGACCCATTCTGTCTGGGTACATAATGATATCAAACTCCTTTGCCCTGAGCAACAAGTAGATTTCACATCACAAATGTGCCAGACTCCAATGAGACAGACCACTGCCCTTCCCTTCATACTTACTGGCATTGCCATCAATGAGTTCACCAACATCAGTCACGTGGGGGACGGTTCAGGGGAGATGTTTATGTACAATACAGAAACTGTTGTTCCTTGTGTGTATTATGGCAATGCAGAAGTTGCTATGTTCTGTGTTCTATGTTGTACAGCGAAACAACATTGGCTGTTCTCCAATCTGCTGGTATCTACCCCTGTCACTAAGGATGATTTAATTATCTCTGCTAGGGCCCTGACAATTTCTGCACTTGCCTCCCATAGGGTCCGAAGGAGTACCTTCTCATGCCCTGGAGATTTATCCACCCTAATCTGCCTCAGGATAACAAACATCTCCTCTTCTTTAATCTGTACAGGGCCCACAATGTTAATGCCGCTTTCCCACACTTCCATAGACTCTGTGTCTGTCTCCCGAGTAAACAGAAATGAAAAAAAATATATTTACGGTCTCACCCATCTCCTTTGTTTCCACACAAGAATTGCAATTCTCATCTTCCAGAGGACCAACTTTGTCCCTTGCAATCCTTTTGTTTTTAATATATCCATTAGGATTATGCTTCATCTTTTCTGCAAGGGTAACCTCATGCCTTCTTTTAGCCATCCAGATTTATTTCTCATGTGTTCTCTTGCATTTCTTATACTCCATAAGAACCTACCTGCCTATCCCTGTTCTGCAACTCCATTTTGTGCTTCACCAGGGTCTTAATATTTCTTTCAAACCAAGGTTCCATACAGTTTCTATCTTTACCTTTTATTCTGACAAGTACATACCCACTTAGTACTTTCAAAATTTCACTTTGAAGGCCTCACATTTACCAAGCAGACCTTTGCCATAAAGCAGCCTGTCCCAGTCCACAGTTGCCAGATCCTAGTGTCATAATTCCAAGTGTTGATCCATGGCCTGAACACATCCGCCTTTCCTATGCTGCTCCTTGTATTGAAATATACAGGGTTCAGCATATTCACTGCACCATGCTCAACTTCTTCATTCCTGACTTTGTCTGAGTCTGAACAACAACTGTCTCCACAACCCCTCTACTATCTGTTCTGTTATTCAGGCTCCCATTCCCCCTGCAACTTTAGTTTAACCCCCCCCCCCCTTACCCCCACCTCCCACCATGCAGCTCTATCACCTCTTTGGCTTTGATCTGCCAGGTCAATAAAAAGGAGGTGCATACCAGGTACAGGTAGATAGGAACAAATAGAAATACAGGAAATTCAAGTGAACACTTATGAAAGAAATAAAAGAAGGCATGAGGTTGCCCCAGCAGACAAAGTGAAGGAGAATCTTCAGGGATTCTGCAGATATGTGAAGAGTAAAAAGTTTGCAAGGGAAAAAATTAATCCTCTGGAAGATCAGAATGGTAATCCATATGAGGAGACAAGATAGATGAAGGAGTTTTTTTTCTGCATCTATATTTACTCAGAAGACAGACACAGAGTCTATAGAAGTGAGGCAAAGCAGCATCAACTTCATGGACCCAGTACAGATTACAGAGGTGGAGGTGTTTGCTGTCTTAAGTCAAATTACCATGGATAAACCCCCAGGGCCTGACAAGTTATTCCCTAGGACCCTGCGGCAGACAAGTGCAGAAGTTGTCGGGGCCTAAGCACAGATATTTTAATCATCCTCAGTGACAGGTGAGGGACTGGAGGATTGGAGGACAGCCAATGTTGTCCCGCTGTTCAAGAAAGGCTTTAAAAATAAACGAGGAAATCTTACATTGGTGAGCTTGACATCAGTAGGGGAAAAGTTATTGGAACGTATGTGCAGGAACCGGATATATAAATATTTGGATAAACCTGGACTGATTAAGGATAGACAGCATGGCTTTGTGCACGGTAGTTCATGTCTAACCAATCTTACAGAGTTTCTCAAGGAAGTTATCAGGAAAGTGGATGAAGGCAAGGCATTGGATGTTGTCTACATGGACTTTAGCAAAGCACTTGACAAAATTTCTTATGGGAGATTGATCAAGAAGGTTCAGTCACTCAGCATTCAAGGTGAGATAGTAAACTGCATGAGACACTGTCTTTGGGAGAAGCCAGACTGTGGTTGCCTCTCTGACTGGAAGCCTGTGACTAGTGGTGTGCAATAGGGATCAGTGTTGGATCTGTTGCTGTTTGTCATCTATATCAGTAATCTGGATGATAGTGTGGTTAACTGGATCAGCAATTTTGTGGATGACACCAAGAGTGGTGGTGTAGTAGACAGCGAGGAAGACTATCATGGCTTGTGGTGAGATCTGGACCAGCTGGAAAAATGGGTTGAGAAACGGAAAATGGAATTTAATGGAGACAAGTGTGAGGTGTTGCACTTTGGTAGGACCTGGACGGGTAGGGCGCTGAGGAGTGCTGTAGAAGGAAGGGATCTGGTGATACAGGTCCATATTTCACTGAAAGTGGTGTCACAGTTATATAGGGACAGAAAGAAAGATTTTGGCACATTGACCTTCATAAACCAAAGTACTGACAACAATAGATGGATGTTATGCTGACTTGTATAAGGCATTCTTGAAGCCTAATTTGGAGTATTGTTTGCAGTTTTGGTCACCTACCTACATAAAAGATGTAAAAGAGTTTGAAAGAGTACAGAGAAAATTCACAACGATGTTGCCAGGTCTGGAGGACTTGGGTTATAAGGAAAGATTGAACAGGTCAGGACTTTATTCCCTGGAATGTAGAAAATTGAGGGGAGATTTGATTGTGACAGAGGGGCATAGATAGGGTAAGTGCAAGCTGGTTTTCTCCACTGAGATTGGGTGGGGCTACAACCAGAGGTTAAGGGTGAAAGGTGAAACGTTAAGGGAACATGAGGGGAAACTTCTTCACACAGACCATCATCCAGGTGTGGAATGAGCAGCCAGCACAACCGGTGCAGTCGAGCTCGATTTCAACATTTAAGAGGTTTGTATAGGTACCTGAATGGTCGGGGTATGGGAGTGGGCAGTTTAAATAGTTCAGCACAAACTAGATGGCCCAAAGGACCTGTTTCTGTGTTGTACTTTTCTATGACTATGATAAGAATCTGAAATAAAACTAATATTCACTCTAAGTCCTTTCAACAGCTGTGCGGACCAACCATTCATTTCAGCAGGAGATATTTACATGGCGTTAAAACTGTGGCACTTTAAATTAACAGTACATAAAAGAAAATCCCAGCTGCATGTCAGCAAAGGCTATTTGTATGAGAGTGTTTCAGTTACTGTGTGGCCAGGCACCCATGCAGCTCAGTAGGAACAGGGAATAATACCAATGGAGAGAGTCAGACTGAGGCAGGTCACAGATTGGAGATGGCAGAAATGCCCTATTCTTATAGAGACAGGAAGAGCATCAGAGAGCTTGATGGTCATTCCAGATACCAGCACTGTACCCAGTTAGAAGATGATTTCTCTCTCCAACTTGAGTTGAACTTCACTGTAACAGTGTGATGTCAGATCACACCTTGACAACTCAAGTGATCTCATCTGAAATACTGTTCTTCACCCATTGATGGATTTCGTAAATCTTTTTACAGGTTAAAAACAAAAGGAATTTATCTCCGGGAATCTTGAACACAGCACGCCAGTTTTGCTGTCTCTGTCTAGATATTTGCGAAGTGGAACAAGGGATTCAATTGATCATCCTTCCTGCTCAGACAGTGGGGAGGGATTCACTCAGTCATCTGACCGACTGACATGCCCGTCATTTACAACAGGGGAGAGGTCGTTTACCTGCTCAGATAGTGGGAATGGATTCACTCTGTCATCTCAATTGAACGTACACACTGGCCAAGGCCATTTATCTGTTCTGTGTGTGAGAAGGGATTCAATCGGTCTTCACACCTGTGGACACACCAGTCAGTTCACACTGGGCAGAGGCTGGTCATCTGCTGAATTTGTGGGGAAGGATTCACTCGGTCATCTGACCTCATGGCTCTCCAGCGAGTTCACACCGGAGAGAGACCATTCACCTGCTCAGACTGTGGGAAGGGATTTACTAAATCATCTCCCCTACTGAGACACCAGTTAGTTCACACTGGGGAGAGGGATTTCACCTGCTCTGATTGTGGGAAGAGATTCCCTCACTCTTCCACACTACAGAGACACCAGTCAGTTCACACTGGGGAGAGGCCGTTCACCTGCTCAGACTGTGGAAAGGCATTCACTCGATCATCCACCCTACAGAGACACCAGCGATATCACACAGGGGAGAGGCTATTCACATGCTCAGACTGTGGGAAAGGATTCACTTTATTATCTCACCTACTGATACACCAGTCAGTACACACCGGGGAGAGGCCGTTCACTTGCTCAGACTGTGGGAAGACATTCACTCAGTCATCCAACCTACAGAGTCACCAACGAGTTCACTCCGGGGAGAAGCCGTTCAGCTGCTCAGACTGTGGGAAGACATTCACTCAGTCATCCAACCTACAGAGTCACCAACGAGTTCACACTGGGGAGAAGCCGTTCACCTGCTCAGACTGTGGGAAGGGATTCACTCGATCATCCACCCTATTGGCACACCAGTCAGTTCATACTGGGGAGTGGTGGTTCACCTGCTCAGAATGTGGGAAAGGATTCACTCAAGTCATCTGAACTACTGGCACACCAGTCAATTCACAGTGGAGAGTGGCCATTCACCTGCTCAGACTGTGGGAAGGGATTCACTCGGTCATCCCACCTACAGAGTCACCAGCGAGTTCACACTGGGGAGAGGCCATTCACCTGCTGTGAATGTGGGAAGAGATTCACTCAGTCATCCCACCTACAGAATCACCAGCGAGTTCACACTGGGGAGAGGCCGTTCACCTGCTGTGAATGTGGGCAGGGATTCACACGATCATCTCATCTACTGAGACACCAGCGAGTTCACACTGAAGAGAGGCCTTCCACCTGCTCAGACAGTGGGAAGAGATTGTCTCAGCCATCTCCATCAAATGTGCATCATTGAGTTCACACTGGGAAGAGGCCGTTCACCTGCTGTGAATGTGGGAAGGAATTCACTCAGTAGTCTAACCTTGTGACACACTACCGGGTTCACACTGGGGAGAAAGTTTCAATAAGCTGCATGCCAGATATTTCTCCATCACCGTTGCTGAATGCAATTTCGAGAGTGACTGTTGGTGCTGAACTCTGCAATTATTGCTGCTGCTGCTCACCACGCCCGGTTCTGCACCCTGGTCACTGGGCATGGGAGGAGTTTCTTCTGCTGCATATTCACCTTTAATGGGACTGGAGTTTAATATTCTGGATTTGTGACATATAAATCAGTTCTAGTTTAAGCTCTGTCTTTGGTACTTAGTCAATTTATAATTGAGAGTGGGGGAGATTCAAACAAGAGGACATGAGTTGAGAGTTAAAGGGCAAAAGTTTAGGGGTAACATGAAGGGGAACTTCTTTACTCAGAGAGTAGTAGCTGTGTGGAACGAGCTTCCAGCAGAGGTGGTTGAGACAGGTTTGATGCAGTCGTTTAAAGTTAAATTGGATAGCTATATGGACAGGGAAGGAATGGAGGATTATGGGCTGAGTGCAGGTCGGTGGGCAAGGTGAGAGTAAGAGTTTGGCATGGACTGGAAGGGCTGAGATAGTTTCCATGCTGTAATTGTTATATGGTTATATAAAACATCTAGCATACAGTAGAGACTCACCTCAGGCTGGCTGGACCCTGCCAGTGATTCTGTTCCATGACAGTCCTTTTAAATCCTCCCCTGCTGTTCCCCTCTCACTCTCCCTGTGGTGATGGGTTCCAAACAGTCACCACTCTGTGGGTGAAGAGGTTTCCCTTGAATTCTGTGCAGACTGAAGAAGTCGAGCTGACTGCAGTTCTGTCTGAGATGTTCTTCACCCCTCTAATCTCTGGGCTGAGGAGGAATGACATTGGAAGTTAACCTCCTTATTCAGGGCTCATTTCAGCATTATGGGTCATTTTCTCTGCTTCTAAAGGGTTACTGAAAACACCACTGTCCTCAAAAGACTGAAAGCAGAATGGGAAACCATCAGTTGGATGTTCAACGAAGCAGGGTCAGAAACCAGAGGCGGGTCTGCACAGGGCAGAGCTTGGGGCTCTGGACGATGGTCGGGGTAAGAACGTATGATGAGGAGAAGGGAATCAGCAGCGGAGCGTGGCAATGAATGATAGAGTATCAACATTTGGAAGCTGATTGACAGAGAAAATAATTTGATTGTCTGACTGATGACACAAACAATACCTGTAGTGAGGCGCTACACTGGTTGAGGAACATACGTGTGTTCGGAACATTTTTATCTATTGAGGGAGTTGCTCCTGCTTGTTTATCCTGTAATATTATATCTGGATGTTTATTCTGGATTGCCCTAACTGTAATAATCTATTGATTATCTATAATTTCTAAAATTTTGTCTCTAAAGCTGGATCAGGCTTAAATGTGTGAGCCTTTATTAAGTTACAGTGGTCATTCATGAGTTTGAAGCAAGATGTTGGTGAATGATATTTGCCATTTGATTGTACCTTTGTAAGTAATCAGATTGAGTTAAATTGCTGCAGGATCCTGGAATGTGTTGGATTGTGTCTGGTTTCTCTTGGCACTTTCTGCATTTATCACCTTGTTTGTTAGTCTTCTATGTATTTTTGATAATTTTTATGTTCACCACCCTGTCCTGTATTTCCGCAAGGAACCTCTCTTTCTGCAAAGACGTCTCCCACTTTGAGTTGGGCGTTCGATGCTTCCTTGACAAACATCTAGTCTGCTCAGATCATTAGTATGTCTCCCATGGAGGGTCATCCTCATTCCACTGGTTAACATTTCCTTCAAGTGATGATTCATTTTTCTGAGTTGGCCTCTCATTTAAGTTTTCTGGTGTGTGCTTCATATCACAATTGCATATGCTCGCATGGAGTGCCGAATCCTGCTTATTTTTGAAGAAAATATATACTTAAGAGTTTTATCGGACTGTTGTGTCAGTTTTTTTTTGTCTGTAATTCCTTCTCCTCCTTCTGTCCAAGGTATTGTTGATTGAAGTGTGTTGATCAATGTAAATACTGTTTTCTAAATTTGTCATTTCAGTTGTTTTTAATCTTTGTACATTTTCCAGATCAGAATTGGACCAAGGTATTTTTTTTCCTAATGAAGACGTTACTATGGGTATAGTGAAAGTGTTTATTCCCGTTGTTGCACTTGGTATACTATTGAGCTCTGCTTGGCAGATTTTCTTAGACTTGCAGTAAATTTTGTCAAAAGTTTTCACTATTTGACACTATTTTCTAATTTTTGCTTGTTGATATTCCAGATACCTTGGTATCAAGCGTCCTGATGAGTGGTCTTGGCCTGAAACATTTATTCCCAACCAAGCCTGACTTGCTGAGCTTCTCCAGCACATTCTGTGTATTCCTTTAGATTTCCAGCATCTGCAGTATCTCCTCTGTCCCATATACTTGTATGTTTCTCAAAAGGATAGAGTTTGATAGATTCGTCATTGGCCAGGGAATGAAAAGATACAGGGAGAACGGAGGAGATTGGGGCTGAGAGGAAAATTAGATTAGCCATGATGAAATGCCGGAGCAAACTCAATGGGCCAAATAACCTAATTCTGCTCCTACATCTTATGGTCTTATGTTTCACATTCATCTCTCTTCTTCCTCTGCTGTCCTCCTACATTTCTTACTCTGACATAACCTCTCTACCCCCAAAAATAACATGCCAATAATTCAAGAGTATTGGGAAAAGTGAGTATAGATGGTATTACTAAGGAAATAATGTGCTTTGGAAGCTGAACCTGCTGCGAGCACCCCAGTGTTCAGAAAGGGCTGGTTGAAGAGTTTGTGAAGGCATTGGAGTCATAGAACACTCTGCAGCCTTATCCCTCCATACCCCTTGCATCCATGAACCCATCCAAACTTCTCTTAAATGTTGAAATCGACCCTGCCACTTGCTCTGGCAGCACATTCCATATTCTCACTGCCTCTGAGTGAAGAATTTCCCCTCCCCTCCCCATGTTTCTCTTAAAGAATGGGTAATAACCTTTCAAGAATCACTAGATCTGGGAACAGTTCTGGTGGACTAAAAAGTTGTAAATGGCACTCCATTCTTTAAGAAGGGAAGGAGGCGGAAGAAAGGAAATGATAGAACAGTTAGTCTGACCTCAGTGGTTGGAGTCCATTCAGGATGATTTTTCAGGGTACTTGGCATTGTACAATAAAATAGGCCTCAGCCAGCATGGTTTCCTTCAGGGGAAATCTTGTTTGGGTAATCTGTTGGAATTCTTCGATGAAATAACAGGCAGAATAGTCAAAGGAGAGACAGTGGATGTTGTTTGCTTGGATTTTCAGATGGTCTTCAACAAGATCTTGCACATGAAGCTGCTGAACAAGATCACAGCTCATGGCACTACAGGAAAGATACTACCATCGATCAAAGAGTCAGAACAATGCGAGCCTATTCTGTTTGCTGCCAGTAAATAATGGCATACCGCTGGGGTCAGTATTGAGACTGCTTCTTTTCCTGTTAGATATCGACGATTGGATGAGAGAATTGATGGCCTGGTGACCAGCTTTGCAGTTGAAATGAAGGTTGGTGTCGAGCAGGTAGCTTAGAGTAAAGCGGATATCTGCAAAAGGACTCAGACAGATTTGGAGAACAGACAGTGAAGTGGCAGATGAAATACAGTGTACGGACTGTAGTCTACAGTCAGGGACGCACGTTCACTCAGCATAATGTTGCAGGAACATTATCAGCAAAACATTCTGATTCAATACGGGAATAACAGGAATTCTGCAGATGCTAGAAATTCAAGCAACACACATAAAAAAATTCTGGTGAACGCAGCAGGCCAGGCAGCATCTCTAGGAAGAGAACCAGTCGACGTTTCAGGCCGAGACCCTTCGTCGGGACCTCTTCCTAGAGTTAGTCCTGACGAAGGGTCTCGGCCTGAAACGTCGACTATACCTCTTCCTAGAGATGCTGCCTGGCCTGCTGCGTTCACCAGCAACTTTGATGTGTGTTGATCCAATACGGGTTTCATTTTGTTACAGACAACATTACCATGTTGGTACAACAAGTAAGGTACATTTCCACAGTGGTGGAGAAGTGTCCCGACACCCCTCTCCATCTAAAAACCCTTCAAACCCCTACATCACACCCCATTTCTGTAAACCCCTCCAACACCGACAGCACTCGCCATACAGTATCTGTAAAACCATCCATCATCCACCCTGGTATATTCAGGCGACAGATGACCGGAGGAAGACACTGCCCGTGGCAAATGGCAGGGCTCATAAAGCACCCTCACACTTTCTCTGTAAATTTACCAACCTGCAAGGTTATCTTGACTAAACATCTTCCCACTTGACTCCTGTAAAGAAAATGCTGTTCTCTTTTCTCAGTTCCTTTGTCCCCGCCATATCTGTTCACAGGGTGAGATTTTCTTTTCCGGGGCACCAGAGATGGTCTCCTCCTTCAAAGAATTTGTTTCCCTTCCTCCACCATTGATGCTGATCTCAGTCCAATTAGTTCCATTTCTTGAAAATCCACCTTCACTCCATCTTATAGTCACCTTAACATTGACAAAGTCCCTCTTGTCCTCACCTGTAGCCCCATGAGCCTCCACATCCAAGGCATCACCCTCAGCAATTCTCTCACCTCCAACAAACAAACACACCTTTATCTCCACCCTCCCCCCGCCAACACTCTGCTTTCCAGAGAGATTTCCCTGTCCATTCGCCCCTCCCCACTAATCCCTTACTTGGAACGTGTCCTTCCAAGCGAGGGAAGTGCTACACCTTCCTATTTACCTCCTCCCTCAGCTCCATTCAGGATCATCATCAGCCCTTCCAGGTGAGGCAACACTGCACCCGCGGGTCTGTTGGGTTCATCTACTGTATCCGGCGCTGCCAGTGCGGCCTCCCGTACATCAGTGAGACCCGATGTAGATTGGGAGACGGCTTTATCAAGCACATTCGTTCCGTCCGCAACGAACTGTATTTCCCGATGACTAACCATTTAAAATCCACGCTTCATCCCAATGTGACATGCCGGTTCATTGCTCTACTAACAAGATGAGGCCACTCTCTGGTTGGAGGATCAACACCTTATATTGCATCTGAGTCACCTCCAACTTGACGTCTTGAGCATCGATTACTTTAACTTCCACCTCAACCTTCTCCTTTCCATCTCCCATTCTGTCCTCCCTCCTCGCTTCTCCTCCACTGCCTCATATTTCTCTCTGGTGCCTCCTCTCCTGCCCTTTCTCCCATGATCCACTCTCCCATGCTGTCAGATTCCTACTTTTCAGCCCATCGCCTTTTCCAAGCAATTGTGTGCTTGTCGGCATCGAGAACAGAATTTTTATCAGTTTTAGCTGAGATAAAAAAATAATAAACATGCGATTCTACTGGAGTGAATGCAGAGGAGAGTCAACACACAATTTGATCGGATGGAAATTTATTAGAAATCAGGAAGTGAGATGTCATTATTTTCCTCGAACAATTTGCACTATTATGCATGAGTGCTGTGGTGTTAAATATTTATTTGTAAAATCTTTGTCTAATGCGACAGACAAGTGCAAGCTTTATTGTAAGTTCGTGTTAACTTTCTTTTCCATTTAATTTTTATGCAAAAGACTAAAGTAGGAAATGAGTGGCATTTTTGCCGATTTGGTCTTGAATGTCCCCAGAACCTGTCTTGCTTTCTCAGACCGAAAAGGGTCTGGCGGTGACGAGTGCGGGAATATGGTGGAAAGCTGAAAATAAAAGGTAGGATGAGTTTAATAATCGGTAGGAGTGGAGTCGCGGGGTGCGGGTGTCGGAGAGTCTGTTCCTGTGCTGTGTTTCTCTCGGGTACTAAACCAGATTTACTCTCCCCGCTGCCACGTTCTCTGATGACTGCCGGTTCTGTAGAGTCAAGATCGAAAACATTGCGACCGCCTCCGAGAAGAGCTCAGATATTTTTTTATTAATTAGTTGAATAATTGACGTGAGCGGATATTTTGCTGCGCTGATGAACTGCTCTCTGAACTTGGACTGCTTTACTCCATAAACAAACGTGTTTGTGCAAAAACATAATATCATCAGCATGTCTCCGGTGTGTTGAAAAATGTGTTCAGAATCATTTTAATTATTTGTGTAGCCCCGTTGGCCAGCCTCAGGGTCGCTCAGCTCGCCGTCGTCTGGGGAAACAGCCCTCAGCCCCGCCAAACTAGATGATTGGTTTGTGTGGATGCTGTGTGATATACCCCACCCCGCCCAAATAACAGACAATACACCAGATACGATTAAATGAATTACAGTTTTATAGATATTACTGGAACTATATAATTAATAGAGAATAAAATAAAAGGAAAATAGAAGGCGCCACACCTATGAAAGTTCAATCTCTTAGTGTACAAACAGTTGGAGCTCAGGACCCTCCTCCTTCACCCTGCGTCTCCCCTCGGACCACCTCGACCTGCCGCCTGGGACCAACAACGATGGTCGACTAGACGCTCCACACGCGTCCGTCTCCGTCTCCTCTCCTCGCCGAGCACCCTGGACCTCGGACTCCTGCGCGGGGTCTGACTCTGTTAGCGGACTCACAGCACCTTGTCCATCCTCTGTCTCTCTCTCCCGCCTTCTCCCAAAAACCCACATCACGGTAACAAACAGACACACAGAAAGAATAACATCTATCCCAATTGGTTTGTTCACCCTCTTATCTGTACGTAATCCAATCAAACTGCTAGCGGGAGGACTTTCTCAGCAGTTAACATAACAAAGAAGAAACGCCTTACACTCTTCCCCACCAAATAAAATTTATGTCCTCATGACATTAACAGAGTTCACCATTTCTCCTTATAAAACCCAACCCAGGTGCATAAAGCAGTGACATAACTTCCCAGGGTTGTAGAGATCACACCATTTTCTCCCGGCGCTGTATAAGTCAACCTCTCCAGGGGGTGCCTACTCCCTTGAGACCTCTGTACCTCCTCAGCTGACTCTTCCGGCTCAGACTCCACAGGTGACACCCTGGCCTACCTGTTGGACCCTCACCCTCACTGGGACCCCTCAGCACCTGTGAGCCCTCTGCCTCGGGCTCTGGTTCCACCCTCTCTTTCCCCAATGCCGGCTGTATTTCAGGTGGCTCCTCAGCACCCTCCCTCCTCTCCCCTAACTCAGTGGGGGAAGGGCCAGGTGCCTCTTCTTCCGGTACCGGGGAATCAGTGAACGGAAGGAGGTGCCACACGTCCGAATCATCATCTTCCGATAACGTATCCCTTTTCGGAGTGGGGACCAGCCCCGTCCCTTTCGCAGCGGGCTCTTCCCTCGCCCTGCGCCCTTGCAGAGTCCTCATACGAGGCGTAAACTCCCATTCGGGCTCTAGGTCTACCTTCACCTCTCAACCCAGAGGCAACAAGTGGTTCCGATGGAGTACATTGACAGGCCCCCTCCCATCATCGGGTCTCACCCGGTAAACAGGTAGATTCGGCATCTGGCTCTCTACCACATAAGGGGTGGCCGCCCAGTGATCCGCCAGCTTGTGCTTACCAGGTAGTCCTAAATCCCAGATAAAGACCCGGTCTCCCGGCAATAGTTGGGAGAATTTTACTTTCTGATCATACTTCTTATTCCTCTAATTCTGCTTGGTGGCCGCCGTCTCAGCCAACTCGTACACCCTTTTCAACTCTCTCCTTATATCGGACACATACTTCAGATATGGCTTCAAAGGTAATTCACCCGCTTCAGTCCCAAAACACAGGTCAATGGGCAACTTCGCTTCCCGCCCGAACATCAGATAATAAGGCGAGTACCCCGTAGGGTCATTGCGAGTACAATTGTAACAGTGAACCAAATGGCCGATGTGTTGACTCCACTTACTCTTCTGACCGATCGCCACAGTTCCGAGCATGTCCAGCAGGGTCCGGTTAAACCTCTCGGGCTGAGGATCACCTTGCGGGTGATAGGGTGTGGTCCTGGATTTCTCAAACCCAAGCATACCCAGTAATTCATGGATAAGTCTGCTCTCGCAGTCCCGTGACTGATCACTATGGATCCACCGGGGGAGGCCATAATGAACAAAGTACTTCTCCCATAACAGTCTTCTGTGTCTGCAGGACTAGCTGGCGGAGTTTGGTGCAATGTGAGAAAAATGACCGGACATACCAGTTGAATTTCCTGTTGATAGAACATATGGCTGGGAACCAGGGGCTTTTGGCGGGGAGTTGGAGGAGAGACTGTGAGGAGAAACGGAATTCCGAGCCGGCACTATGGTCATGTACTGATGAATTAATCCAGAAAAGATTGGAAGACTTACAAGTTGGGGAAGATCAAGGAAGTGGTCTGACTAAGATGAACAGAAAACCGAGAGCCCAGAGAGGGGAGTTTGACTACACTCCAGAGGAGATGAAGCAAAGGAGGACAGACCTCGGAAAAGATATTATCGACAGTTTAAATGAAGTGGAAAAACTGAAAGTTGACCAAAAAGAAGTCATCAGGAAGAAAAAAACTGGAGGCTGAACATCCTTTACCTGCTGCTTTTCAGGTCAGGGTGGAAGAAGCTGGTGGGGTGCGAGAGGTCCCGGGTTCAAATCCTGGATGAGCCCCCAAATGTAGCCCCCATGGCCAGCCTCACGGTCGCTCAGCTCGCGGTCGTCTAGGGAAACAGCCCTCGGCCCTGCCAAACTGGGTAATTAGTTTGTGTGGATGCGGTGTGACGTACCCCACCCCACCCAAATGACAGACAGTACACCAGATACGATTAAATGAATTACAGTTTTACAGATATTACTGGAACTATATAATTAATGGAGAATAAAATATAAAAGGAAAATAAAAGGCGCCACACCTATCAAAGTTCTATCTCTTCGTGCACAAACAGTTGGAGCTCAGGACCATCCTTCTTCACCCTGCGTCTTCCCTCGGACCACCTCGACCTGCCGCCTGGGACCAACAATAATGGTCGACCAGACGCGCCACACGAGTCCGTCTCCGTCTCCTCTCCTCACTGAACACCCTGGACCTCGGACTCCTGCGCGGGGTCCGACCCTGTTAGTGGACTCTCAGCACCTTGTCCATCCTCTGTCTCTCTCTCTCCCGCCTTCTCCCAAAAACCCACCCATCACAATAACTTACAGACACACAGAAAGAATAACATCTATCCCAATTGGTTTGTTCACCCTCTTATCTGTAACATAATCCAAACAAACTTCCAGCGGGAGGACTTTCTCAGCAGTTAACATAATAAACAAGCTATTTCAATTATAACGTAACAAAGAAGAAACGCCTTACACTTGGATCCAGTCCGGCAATGGTGTAATAAAGGAATTTGGCAACATTCACTGACCACAGGATGATGAAGCTTCCGGAGATGGTGAGAAGTAAGATCACAGACCTCCTCCTGCTCCCCATCTCCGGGTCACTGCAGTTCTCCGCCTTGGTCTGACCCCTCAGCCCCTTACGGACGCGACTGGTCACTAAAATGTGTCTGACTGTCAGAGCGTTGAACAGTAGTATTAACACGAACAGGAGTAATGGCGTGAGGACGGTAGAAAGCCGGTCATATCCCACCCACCCGGGATCCGTATAGTAGTTCGGTATTTCAATACAGTCCCAGGGTTTATTGTCAACCACTCTCACAGGACGATATATAAAGACGAAGGGCACATTGTTAAAACAGAGCAGAACGCCGGTTGTTGTCAGAACCACAGCTGCAGTTTTCCCGGTGCAATATTTTATTTTCCGCTTCTGGCAACAAATGATGACAAACCGATCAAAAGTAAAAGTGACGGTGAACCAGACAGAAATTTCTGTGGCTGCCTCTCCCAGGGCAGAGATCACACTGCACACGGGCGTGATGTCCAGGAAAGTCCCGGGGAGGTAATAATAACTGAACGGCCACAATATCACCGCAAACACGATGATCAGTAGATCCGCCGCTGCCGTAGCTGTCAGCAAAACAGAAAATCTGAAGCAGCACTTCAACACTACGCATGCTGCCAGTTTCAATGCCAAATACCCTGCAAAATCAGATCAACACTAACAAAACATCACAAATATAATAACAGCATAAAGCACTCCATTTCTACCAGCTATAAGTCAACATCTGCACAAGAGAGCACAACAGCTGCATCATTGCATGTGTCATGGGATCTTGCCAAAGCTAAGAAGCCATTCGCTGATGCTGAGTTGATTGAAACGTGTGCAATTGATACAGTTGGCGAAGTTTTAAGTCATGATGAGAAAATGGTTGTGGAGCTATTAAAGACGGTGCCATTGTCGGCTAACATGGCAACAAGAAGAGTAGAGGTTTTAGCGGAGAAGTGTACATTTGTGAGTCATTGTTTTCTTCAAAGAACTCTATCAAGAACCAGGACAGAAACAGACTCTCCAATGCACACCTTGGCCAGTGCCTCAGGATTGCCACAACAGAATACAGACCCGACATCAGAAGGATTACCTCATCCCGTCGCGGTCACTTCTCTCACTGATTGGTGAGTCAATCAATTTATTTTTTCCATTTGTCAATCTTATTGCAGTATAATAATATTACAACAATAATACTGATAATTTCATTTATAGCTACACTTCATACTTCAAATGCTACATAGCTTAATTTAAAAGAAGAAATAGATTAAATGAGAGAAGAGAAACAGTGGAGAAGGCAGTACTACCAAAACTCCGTGTGGAAGATGTGTTCTTTGTGTGGAAGAGAAGTGGTGAAGACTACCATGTTTACTCTGTGTGTGTGTGTGTGTGTGTGTGTGTGTGTGTGTGTGTGTGTGTGTGTGTGTGTGTGTGTGTGTATTTTAACTCCCAGATGAGGTTTCATGTTATGGCCCGGTCCGTGAAGTCCGCATTCCGCTTCACGGTCCGGTCCATGGAGTCGGGACTCCGGGTCTTCCAGCTGTCCCTTGTTTTGGTTGAATTATTTATAGGCACCTGATTCTCAACTTGAGGCTTGGAATATAAGTAGCCTTGGGGTTGAGTGTGGGCTGCTGATTTGTCTTGTCAAGATCCCCTGGGAGCAACCTGCCGATGGAAGGCTGGAGCGGCCACTTGTCATCTTTAGGCCGCGATTGGGGAACCATCCCCTCATTGACCCTTGCTGGCAGTAGTCGGAGCTGTCTTTGCGGTATGGATTCGGCCGTTTCCTGAGCCAGCCGAGTGGTCGTCAGTCACTCCGAGCTAGACAGAGATCCGGCTGTTTCCGTAGCCAGCCGAGTTTGCTGGCCGTAACTGCTACTCGGAGCAACCCCGATGCAGAGATTGAACTGTCTGTCGTTCTTTGGTGTTTGTCTCTTCGTGTCCTTGCCTCTGTGGGGTAAGTCAGGCCGTTCTGCCATTGCCCTGCGGGGGGGGATGTCATGTCTTGTCTTGTCCTCGCCTCCATGGGGTAAGTCAGGACGTTCTGCCGTTGCCCTGATAGGGGGACATGTCTTGTTTTGTCTTTGCCTCTGTTGGGTGAGTCCAGCAGTTCTGCTGTTACCCGACGGATGGTCCTGTCCCACCTTGGTGTGGAGAGGTTGATTCCCGGCATGTCTAAGTATAATCCCGGTTCTACGTCTATGTACTGTCTTCTCTCATGTTGGTGTCGTGTTAAAGATAAGTCCCGGCTTTTCGAAGGATAACTCCCGGCTCTATGTTGATGTACATTTCCCAGTCTGTCTCCAAGTTCCAGCCTCCGAGATATCAGCTTCCACATTCCAAGTCCCAAGACCCCAGCCTGTAGCCTCGAGACCCAAGACCCCTGCCTGCAGCCTCGAGACCCAAGACCCCTCCCTGCAGCCTCGAGACCCAAGACCCCAGCCTG
The DNA here is from genome assembly GCF_030028105.1 of Mobula birostris. Lineage (NCBI taxonomy): Eukaryota > Metazoa > Chordata > Chondrichthyes > Myliobatiformes > Myliobatidae > Mobula > Mobula birostris. The sequence continues at coordinate 102,344 of NW_027278664.1, read as the reverse complement.
CAGCCTCGAGACCCAAGACCCCAGCCTGCAGCCTCAAGACCCAAGACCCCAGCCTGCAGCCTCAAGACCCAGACCCCAGCCTGCAGCCTCGGGAGCCAAGACCCCAGTCTGTCTCCAAGTTCAAGAGCCAAGACCCCAGTCTGTCTCCAAGTTCAAGAGCAAAGACCCCAGGCCCAAGCGTCAAGAGCCAAAACCCCAGCCACATCCTGTCTGGTAGCCATGTCATGTCCTTGCCTGGTTCTGGGGTCCGAGCCCAAGGCAAGACTCAGGTTCTGGGTCCTTGTCCAGTCTCTGGCTCGGAGTCCATGCCTTGTCTCCTAGTCCATAGTTTCTAGTCGTGGTCCCGCTCTCCCTAGCCCAGGCTCCTAGTTCATAGTTCCTTGTCCGGTTTCCCTGTTTCTTGTCCATGTCTCAGCCCAGGTCCTGCATCCTTGTCCTGTTCCTAGTACTTCAGTGTCTGTGTCTTGCATTTGGGTCCGCTACCATCTCAATGTGACAGCTGACAGCTGCGAGAGCTAGAGTTATAACTAAATGGTTGGTTTTGGACTAATTTTGTTTCAAGAGTGCATTTTTTTCTTGTGTGACCCACAACACAGGCTTTCAGAATCCCAGGCCTATATTATTACTAATAATAATAATAACAATTAATGATTAATGTTAATAGCAGCAACAGCAACATCTGCTCATAAAACAACTTACTGGCGCAATGAAAAAAAAATCCCTGGACGTTGTGGCCCTCGGCTTGGCATGTTTGACATAATTTGGCCCTTGTGGAAAACTAATTGGGGAATCCTGACTCAGATCACATGAACTTATCCCTCTCTGACGCGTGTTATTCTCCCAGCTGGTCTGCATAGATTTATTTGTTACTTCCTCCACGTGGATATTAAAGTTTTCCATTTAGTCCCTGTATTACATTTCCAAATTGCCTCTTCTGCTTTTATACATTTAATTACATCCTAAGTTCCCTGTATTGGGCAAATTTCATTTCTCAATTTTTTAATTTCAGCATGGCGACAGGCATCTGAACCGTTCCTCAGCTTTGGGGTTATCCCGACATAACCGATACAAAAGGGTTCCAACACCCGGCTTATCCAATGTCTGTCCCAATCTTAAAGTGCCAACTCCTTAACTTATCTCTATGTACTAGCCCAGTGTCTTTGCTCTCCACACACACACTTCAGGGTCCTGACCTTTGCGTGGGGGACTTCCCGTCTTAACAACCGGTCTGAGTTGAGATGGACACTGTAATTAACCTTATTTTCGGGGACTCGAACCCCACTATTGGAGGACTCTCACCTCCTTTTCCGAAAACTTGCAGCTCTGAGGACTCTAACCTCCGAACTCCGGGGGACTCGAACCTCCCTGAGACGAATCCGTCGGCGTACTAGTGCGTAAGGTATCCCAGGGATTCCGTCACTACAGAGCTCCAGCGGACAAGGGGTCGACTGAGTGATAGGTTAATGAGAGAGATCAAGTTAAATCTTACCTTGTGGGCCCATCCGTCTCACGTCACCATCACACAACTGATCACTTATTCATTCCGCCTAGGAGCTCCGTTTAAGTTATAATCCCATCCTCGTCACCACGTCATGTCGGTTTGTTTTCTTGAGATTCTTACACAGTTGATACAAATGCAATACGCCAACTTCTGTGGATAGCCAGGATTCTTTATTTAAGCAAGTACAAGCTTTTTGGAGGATCGCTTAACAAACTTCGCAGTACTTGCAGAGCCCTGTCAAGCGATGCTCTTCGAACAGGGGAACAGTCCTCCCTTTTTATAGGGTTTTACACCACAGTCAGTCACGTATACAAGATACAATTTTTAGCTACTCCCACAGTCACGTGCCTGGCGACACTAATAGTACGAGACAAAGATACTTCAGCACCTAAAGCAGAAGCAAAGGTCATCCACCCAAGTACTATGTGTGCGATTAGTATCAAAATTCTTGCATGTCATCAGCACAAATTAACCCTTTAAAATCTCAATAGTACTTGACAAAGACCACGTAATCACCTGAGAGCATCTAATTTCCAGCAAGTTATCAGGACAAATTATCCTTTAACATCTCATCTGTTGGGTGGAAGAGTGAGGGAGTCCTTTCCCACAGTCTGACAGGTGAACGGCTTATCTGCAGTGTGAACTTGCTGGTGTCTCTGTAGGTCAGATGACCGAGCGAATCCCTTCCAAGTCTCAACAGATGAACTGCTTCTCCCCAGTGTGAACTGACTGGTGTGCCAAGAGGGAGGATGACCGACTGAATCCCTTTCCACAGTCTGAGCAGGTGAACGGCTTCTCCCCAGTGTGAACTCGCTGGTGACTCTGTAGGTGGGATGATTGAGTGAATCCCTTCCCACAATCTGAGCAGGTGAATGGCCTCTCTCCAGTGTGAACTCGCTGATGTACCTTCAGTTTAGATGATGATGTGAATCCCTTCCCACAGTCTAGGCACGTGAATGGCCTCTCTCCAGTGTGAACTCGCTGGTGTCTCTGTAGGTTGGATGACCGAGTGAATCCCTTCCCACGGACTGAGCAAGTGAATGGCTTCTCTCCAGTATGAACTCGCTGGTGTCTCTGTAGGTTGGATGACCGAGTGAATGTCTCCGCACAGTTTGAGCAGGTGAATGGCCTCTCCCCAGTGTGAACTCGCTGGTGCACCATTAGGGTGGATAACTGAGTAAATCCCTTCCCATACACTGAGCAGGTGAACGGCCTCTCCCCAGTGTGAACTGACTGGTGTGCCAGTAGGGTGGATGACTGAGTGAATCCCTTCCCGCAGTCTAAGCAGGTGAATGGCCTCTCTCCAGTGTGAATTCGCTGGTGCAGCATTAGGGTGGATGACTGAGTGAATCCCTTCCCACACAATAAGCACGTGAATGGCCGCTCCCCGGTGTGAACTCGCTGATGTACCTTCAGTTTAGCTGACCGAGTGAATCGCTTCCCACACAATGAGCAGGTGAACGGCCTCTCTCCGGTGTGAACCGGCTGGTGAGCCATTATGTCAGATGACCGAGTGAATCCTTCCCCACAAATTCAGCAGATGACCAGCCTCTGCCCAGTGTGAACTGACTGGTGTGTCCACAGGTGGGAAGACCGACTGAATCACTTCTCACACACAGAACAGATGAACAGCCTTGCCCAGTGTGAACTTGCTGATGTACCTTCAGTTCAAATGATCGAGTCAATCCAACCCACTGTCTGAGCAGATGAATGGGATCTCTCCTGTGTAAAATGACGGGCGTGCCAGTCGGTCAGATGAGCGAGTGAATCCCTCCCTACGGTCTGAGCAGGAAGGATGATCGAGTGAATCCCTTGCTCCACTTCTTAAATATCTGGACAGAGACAGCAAAACTGGCGTGTTGTGTTTGAGATTCCTGTAGACAAATTCCTTGTTATTTTTAACCTGTAAAAAGATTCACAAAATCCATCAATGGGTGTAGGACAACATTTCAGAAGAGATCATTTGATTTGCCAAGGTGTGATCTGACATCACACTGTTACAGTGAAGTTCAACCCAAGTTGGAGAGAGAAATCATCTTCTAACTGGGCACTGTGCTGGTATCTGGGATGACCAACAAACTTTCTGATGCTTTTTCTGTCTCTATAAGAATGGGGCATTTCTGCTGTCTCCAATCTGTGACCTGGCTCAGTTTGACTCTCTCCATTGGTATTATTCCCTGTTCCCACTGAGCTGCATGGGCGCCTGGGCCCACAGTAACTGAAACACTCTCACACAAATAGCCTTTCTTGACGTGCAGCTGGGATTTTCTTTTATGTACTGTTAATTTAAAGTGCCACAGTTTTAACGCCATGTAAATATCTCCTACTGAGATGTATGGTTGGTCTGCACAGCTGCTGAATGGAATTACAGTGAATATCAGCACAAACATGAGGAATTCTCCTGACGAAGGGTCTCGGCCCAAAACGTCGACTGTACCTCTTCCTAGAGATGCTGCCTGGCCTGCTGTGTTCACCAGCAACTTTGAGAGTGAATATCAGTATTATTTAAGATTCTTCTCACAGTCATAGAAAAGAACAACACAGAAACATGTCTGGCCCATCTAGCTGGTGCCGAGCTATTCAAACTTTCTACTCTCATACCCCTACCATCCAGGTACCGATACGAAGCTCTTAAATGTTGAAATTGAGCTTGCAGGCACCACTTGTGCTGGCTGCTCATTCCACACCCGGATGACCGTCTGTGTGAAGAAGTTTCCCCTCATGTTCCTCCTAACGTTACACCTTTCACCCTTAACCCATGTAGTCTCACCCAATATCAGTGGTAAAAGCCAGCTTTAATTTACCCTGTCTATACCCCTCATAACTGTGGTATACCTCCATCAAATCTCTCCTTAATCTTCTACATTCCAAGGAATAAAGCCATGACCTGTTCAATGTTTCCTTATAACCCAAGTCCTCCAGACCTGGCAACATCCTTGTGATTTTTTTCTGAATTTTTTCAACCTCTTTTGCATCTTTCCTGCAGGTTGGTGACCAAAACTGCAACAATACTCCAAATTAGGCCTCACCAATGTCTTGTACAACGTGAACAATACATCCATCTCCTGTACTCAGTACTTTGGTTTATGAAGGCCAACATGCCAATATCTTTCTTTCCGTCCCTACCTAACTGTGACACCACTTTCAGTGAATTATCGACCTGTATTCCCAGATCCCTTCCTTCTACAGCTCTCCTCAGTGCCCTACCAGTCACTGTGTAAGATCAAGGTCCTACCAAAATGCAACACCTCGCAATTGTCTGTATTAAATTCCGTTCTCCATTTCTCAAACCATTTTTCCAGCTGGTCCAGATCGCACTGCAAGCCATGATAGTCTTCCTCACTATCCACAACACCACCAATCTTGGTGTCAGCCACAAATTTGCTGATCCAGTTAACCACACTATCATCCAGATTACTGATATAGATGACAAACAACAACAGATCCAGCACTGATCCCTGCGGCACACCACAAGTCACAGGTCTCCAGTCAGAGAGGCAACCATCTGCTACCACACTCTGGCATTTCTCAAAGACAGCGTCTCATCCAATTTACTATCTCATCTTGAATGCTGAGTGACTGAACCTTCTTGACCAACCTCCCATATGAGACTTTGTCAAATGCTTTGCTAAAGTCCATGTAGACAACATCCACTGCCTTGCCTTCATCCACTTTCCTGATAACTTCCTCGAGAAACTCCATAAGACTGGGTAGACGTGACCTACCGTGCACAAAGCCATGCTGCCTATCCTTAATCAGTCCACATCTATCCAAATACTTACATATCTGGTTCCTGCACATATGTTCCAATAACTTTCCCACTACTGATGTCAGGCTCACCAGTGTGTAACTTCCTAGTTTATTTTTAGAGCATTTCTTGAACAGCGGAACAAAATTGGTTGCCCTCCAATCCACCAGTACCTCTCCTGTCACTAAGGATGATTTAAATATCCTTGAATGGGCCCCGACAATTTCTGCACTTGTCTTCCAGTAGGTCCCAGGGAACAAATTCACAGGCCCTGAGAATCCATGCTAATTTGCCTTCAGACAGCAAACATCTCCACCTCTGTAATCTGTACAGGGTCCACAAAGGGTCCTGCTTTGCCTCACTTCTAATGACTGTGTCCCTCTCTGGAGTAAATACAGTAAAATCTCCCCCATATATTTTGTGCCCTCGTATGGATTACCATTCTGATCTTACAGAGGATTAATTTTTCCCTTGCAATCTTTTTGCTGTTAACATATCTGCAGAATCCCTGAGGATTCTCCTTCACCTTGTCTGCTGGGGCAACCTCATGCCTTCTTTTACTTCTTTCATAAGTGTTCACTTGAATTTCCTGTACTTCTTAAGTACCCCATTTGTTCCTATCTGCCTGTACCTGGTATGCACCTCCTTTTTATTGATCTAGTGGAGGGGTTGTGGAGACAGATGCTGTTCAGCCCTCAGACAAAGTCAGGAATGAAAAAGTTGAGCATGGTGCAGTGAATATGCTGAGCCCTGTATATTTCAATACAAGGAGCAGCGTAGGAAAGGCGGATGTGTTCAGGGCATAGAACAAATCCTGGAATTATGACACTCGGATCTGGCAACTGTGGACTGGGACAGGTTGCTTTATGGCAAAGGTGTGCTTGGTAAATTGAGGCCTTTAAAGCAAAATTTTGAGAGTACAAAGCGGGTATGTGTTTGTCAGAATAAAAGGTAAAGATAGAAACTGTAGGGAACCTTGGATTTCAAGAGATATTGAGACCCTGGTGAAGCACAAAATGGAGTTGCAGAACAGGGATAGGCAGGTAGCTTCTTATGGAGTGTAAGATATGCAAGAGGACACATGAGAAATAAATCAAGATGGCTAAAAGAAGGCATGAGGTTGCCCTCGCAGCGGAGATGAAGCATTATCCTAATGGACAGATTAAGAGCAAGAGGACTGCAAGGGGCAAAGTTGGTCCTCTGGAAGACCAGAATTGCAATTCATGTGTGGAAACAAAGCAGATCGGGAAGATCTTAATTTTTTTTTTCATCTCTATTTACTCAAGAGATGGACAGAGTCCATGGAAGTGTTAGAAAGCGGCATTAAAATCATGGACCCTGTGCAGATTAAAGAAGAGGAGATGTTTGCTATCCTGAGGCAGATTAGGGTAGATAGATCTCCAGGACATGACAGGGTGCTCCCTCAGATGCTACGGGAGGTAAGTGCAGAAGTTGTTGGGTCCCTAGCGGAGATAAATAAGTCATTGTTAGCGACAGGGAGAGGTACCAGAGGATTGAAAAGAACAGTCGATGTTGTTCCGCTGTTTAACGTAGAACATAGAAACCTACAGCACATTACAGGCCCTTCGGCCCACAGTGTTGTGCCGATCATGATACCTCCTCCAGAAACTGCTGAGAATTTCCCCTAGCACATAGCCCTTTAATTTTCTAAGCTCCACGTACCTATCTAAGAGGCTCTTAAGAGACCCTATTATATCCGCTTCCACCACCACTGCTGGCAGTGCGATCCACACACAAGCTACTCTGTCAAAAACTTACCCCTGACTTCCCCTTGGTACCTATTTTCAAGCACCTGTGTCCCCTCGTGTTAGTCATTTGAGCCCTGGGAAAAAACCTCTGGCTATCCACATGATCAATGCCCCTCATCTTATACACCTAAAATAGGCTCTAAACATAAACAAGGAAATCATACATTGCTTTGAAGATTTGTTGGAAGTATACACAATTATGAGGGTATAGATAGGGTAAATGCAAGCAGCTTTTTCCAATGAGGTTGGGTGGGACTATAAGCAAAGGTCATGGGTAAGCGCCTCCCACATTTAACGAAAATTTAATGGGAACCTGTGGAAAACCTCTTCACTGAAATGGTTGTGAGAGTGTGGAATGAGATGCCAGCACAAGTGGTTCATGCCAGCTCGATTTCACCATTTAAGAGAAGTTTGGATAGGTACCTGGATGGTAGAGGTATGGAGGGCTTTGGTCCTGGTGCAGGTCTTTGCATTTGTCAGCTTAAAAGGTTTTTCAGCATTTACTAGATGGGCCTAATGACATGTTTCTGTACTGAACTTCTTCCTGTTTCTATTGTAGAAAAGCTGGCCAAACTTCATTGGTAGGGAAAACTGTTGGGAATGACAAAGGAGCAGCAATGGCTGGAGTTTCTGGGAGCAATTCGGGAGCTGAGTGATCGATACATCCCAAAGTGGAAGCATTGGAAAGGCAGGAGGACACAACTGTGGCTGAAATGAGAAACCATAGCCAACATAAAAGCCAAAGAGAAGGCAAATCATAGCATAAAAACTATTGGAAAGCTTTCAGAAACCAACAGAAGACAACAAAAAAAAGAAAACGGATGAGCTCAGGCGTGGAATTATGATATTGTAGTCATTAACGAGTCTTGGTTGCACCCAGCAGCGTGAGGCACTTAGAGGAACAAGATATCCGGGGCCTCAATATCTCTGGAAAAGCAAGGTTCCCTGCACCAGTTACTTTTCAACTTCTATTTTGACAGGCACATACAAACTCTACACCCTCAAGAATTAACTTCTGAAGGCCTCCCACTTACCAAGTACTCCTTTGCAAGAAAACAGCCTGTCCCAATCCACTGTTGTTAGATCCTTCCTGATACCATCAACATTGACCTTTCTCCAATTTAGAATCTCAACCCATGGTCCGGATCTTTCCTTTTCCATATCTACTTGGAATCTCATGGCTTTGTGATCACTAGATGCAAAGTGTTCCCATACACTAATTTCCGTCACTAGCCCTGGATCATTTCCTAACAGCTTATTGCACATGACCATGTCAGGAATTCTATTAACTGAGGGCACATTTGACAAACTCTACCCCATCTAGTCCTTTCACAGTATGGGAGTCTCCCAGTCAATATATGGAAAGTTAACAAACTTTGTTTCTTGGCATAGTCTGTGATCTCTCTGTAAATGTGTTCCTCTCAATCTCTCAGACTGTTGGGTGCAACTAACTCCCAGTAATGGTAACAATATCACCATTCAATGCACTGAGCTCATCTGGCTTTCCTACGATGCTTCTTGCATTTGATAAACACAGCTCAGCATATTTGTCGCACCATGCGCAACCTTCTCATTGCTGACTTTGTCTGAAGTCTGAACAACATCTGACTGGTGTCAAGCAAACAACCTCTCCCTCATTGTCACAAAAACAAAGGAGCTGATTGTGGACGACAGGAGGACTGGAGACAGGGTAACTCTTCCTGACATCAATGGATCTGGGGTTGAGAGGGTGAACAGCTTTAAATTCCTCGGCATAAACATCACCGAGGATCTCACATGGCTGTGTTTTGAAAAGAGCACAGCAACACCTCTTTCATATCAGATGGTTGAAGAAGTCTGGGATTGGGCCCCAAATCCTAAGAACCTTCTAAAGGGATACAGTTGAGAGCATCCTGACTGGCTGCATCACTGCCTGGTATGGGAACTGTACTTCCCACAATCGCAGGACTCTGCAGAGAGTGGTGCGGACAGCCCAGCGCATCTGTAGATGTGAATTTTCCACTATTCAGGACATTTACAATGACAGGTGTGTAAAAAGGGCCTGAAGGATCACTGAAGACCCGAGTCACCCCAGCCACAAACTGTTCCAGCTTCTACCATCTGGGAAACGGTACCACAGCATGAAAGCCAGGATCAACAGGCTCTGGGACAGCTCCTTCCACCAGGTCATCAGACTGATTTATTCATGCTGATAAAATTGTATTTCTATATTATACGGACTGTCCTGTTTTAAATACTATTTACTATAAATTACTATAAATTGCACATTTAGATGGAGACAGAACATAAAGATTTCTACTCCACATGTATATGAAGGATGTAAGTAATAAAGTCAATTCAATTCAATGACTCCACTATCTGTTCTGGTATTCAGGCTCCCATCCGCCCTGCAACTTCAGTTTAACATCCGCTAGCACTAGCAAGCATGACCACTAGGATATTAGTCCCCTTCTAGTTCTGTTCCCCTAACTAACGAATCCCCTATCAGCCCTTTGACTTTCCTGTGCCAGCTAATTCCCTGCCAACAGTTTCTAACGTGGTCTACCTGTTGTTGTGGGAGTTGGCCACAAGAGTACTCAGTGATGGCTATTTAACCTCATTCCCCTTCCTGACCATCACCCAGTTTCCTGTGTCCTGCATCTTGGGTGTAACTCACCTCTCTTCATGTCATATCTATCACCCCCTCCGACTCCCGAATGATCCGGAATTCATCCATTTCCAGCTCCAACTCCCTAACGTGCAGGGTTACAGGGAGTCAGGTATGTGAGGGTATCAGGGACACTGTAGTTCTCCCCTCCTTCCCACCAATGTCCCCTCTAATTTGTAATGACCAGTGTGTGCAAAAATCTTGTGCTGTACAATTCTTGCCCAGTGACAACAACATGTATAAACTGTATTTTATATAGAGAGCTATTCATTTCAACAGCAAGCAAATCACTGGCGATAAGAACTTTGATCTCCTCTGGGTTCGATCACGTTCATCTGCACTCTCACACAACCTATGTAGCAGGCCTATAGCAGGTAATGAAGGATTTTCTAACCAGAGCTTTTGCACACCGCCTATATGTGATTTTCTTGCTAAATGATGCTTGAAAAAGTCAGATTTCCAAATATCACTCCACTTCCTCCCACTTGTAAATTCTCCAGCAACTTTTGCATTGTCACGATACACACAGGTAACACCAGTTTCTGTATTGTACATAAATATTTCCCATGAACCCTCCCCCAGGTGACTGACGGTGGTGAACTCATTGATGGCAATGCCAATGAATAAGAAGGGAAGGGCAGTCGTCTGTCTCATTGGAGTCTGGCAGATTTGTGATGTGAAAGCTACTTGTTGTCAAGGGCAAAGGTGTTTGATACCATTATGTACCCAGAGAGAATGGGTCAAAACATGTCCTCGCGGGTAGAAAAGTCCAGAACAAGAGGAGGTAGAACAAGCAACACACACAAAGCTGGAGGAACTCAGCAGGCCAGGCAGCATTTATGAAAAATAGTACTAATGATGAGTTCCTCCAGCATTTTCTGCGTTTTGCTTGGATTTCTGCAGATTTTCTCTTGTTTGTCATTGGAATTAGAACAAAGGTGATTTTCTCAACTGCTGATGTAAAAGATTTTGTTCCCTCTCTCCGAGTTCCTAATCCTTGCATTTAGATAGCTGGAGCTCAGCTCTGTCTGAGAGATCCATCAGTTCCCATTCCCTCATCAGCCGGAAGCTCCCCGGGGCCCGTGTACGGATGGTGGGGCTGAGAGAGAGGGAAGAGAGCAGGACTGTCCCGGGATTGTGGGCCACGGCGCCCGCAGGTCACAACAATTGTCCCTCAGTCGGTGTTGAAAATAATCGCCCCGAGATACTCGCTTACCTGCATCCGATCCTGCGTCCGATCCTGCAGCCATGATCCTGAGGGCTATTGTGTACTGCGCGCATGCGTGATATTGCAAATCTAATCAACCTTTACGCCTGCGCATTTGAGCGGTGCTTCGGCGCCGGCGACGTAAACAAGGTGCCGTTAATAGTTTCGGCAACCACCGGTTCCATGTCCATACCTCAGTTTTTTTTTGTGTATATAGAAACCTCAGCAGCTGTTTTAGCGCAGAAAGCGGCTCCCATAAACAATACACACAATATCAAACTGTATGTACAATCCTCTTACAAAGGCAGATATAATACACAGCTGCAGTTGCTGGACATCGAGAGACGCACACACACAAAACGCAGGAGGAGCTCTGCAGTTCAGACAGTAACTAAGCAGAGTATACAGTCTAGGCATGCTGAAGGGGCTCGGCCTAAACGTTGTCCAGATATTCCTCTCCACATTTGCTGCCTGATCTGCTGATTTCCTCCAGTGTTTTGCATTTTTTTCAATCAGTTTCCAAATGTTTCTGATCTTTCATCTGTAGGAACATCCTGTGGGCCTGATTCCTCTTCCTCCTCCTCCTCGTAAACTCTAGACCCCATATCTCTCTGGAGCTCCAAAGCCCTGACTCAGGCTGGCAACCCTTTGGTTTCTGGCTCTGCTCCATCGAAGATTCACTCACTAGTCTGCTGTTAGACTTTAGAGGTGCATTGCAACAACCCAGCTGTCTAAAGCACAGTCCTTTGAAATGAGTGAAAATGACACAAAACGTTCAAAAGAGCAGGGAAGAAGTTTAACCACCTTAGTCTGGAGCCCTGGGGAATGTCAAAACCACACTGAGCTCATCGTCGTATTCAAGCTAGAGAAAGTCATGCAGGAAATCCATACAGGTGATGATGAGAGATATTGGTCGTGGAATAGCTGGAGGCTTTTTTCCCCACGACTGAAATGGCTAACACAAGGGGGCATAGCGTTAAGGTGTTTGGAAGTATTTGCAAGAGAGTTGTCAAAGGTAATGCTTTTACATGAACAGTGGTGGGTGGATGCAATGCACGGCCAGTGACGGTGGTGGAGGCAGATACGACTGAGTCTTTTAAGAGCTTAGATAGGTACATGGAGCTTAAAAAATAGAGGGCTACCTGTGAGGATAATTCTAGGTGGTTTCCAGAGCAGGTTACATGGTGTGGCACAACATTGTGGGCTGAACAGCCTGTAATGTGCTGCAGATTTCTATGATTCTATAAAATTCAAGAGAAATCTCTTCTCCAACGGAGTGGTGACTAGTTCCAACTCATCATCACAGGGAGAGAGAGAGAGAGGAACGTCAGAGATGGATTTTAAAATATGGAACAGAAACATGGGCAGGGACCAGATGGACTGAGTGGCCTCTCTAGTGTACAGTGTGAGTGTGGTAGAGAGAGTAAGTACTTGTGACACGAGATTTGACACAGAACTGATTTATCTTTCACAGATCCACGATGTTAATCACTGGTCTAGTTTAAAGCTTATAACAGCAGAACAGGCTCCTCCAATGCTCAGTGACCAGGGTTCAGTCCTGGGTGCGATGAACAGCCGCAAGAACTGCAGAATCTGGCAGCAACAGTCCCTCATGAACCTGATCGAGTCAGATAGGTTTTTACAGAGTAAGGGAATCAAGGGTTATGGGGAAAAGGCAAGTAGATGGAGCAACTTGCTGGATGATCTTGCATCCAGCATCATTTTTCAGTGGTCTGATATCCACGTCCACCTCTCTTTTACACTACATGTACCTGAAGGAAAATTTGGTATCCTCTTTAATATTACTGGCTAGCTCACCTATGTGTTCCATCTTTTCCTTCTTAATTATTTTAGTTGCATCCTGTTGGTTTTTAAAAGCTTCCCAATCTTGGAGGAGGAGAAGATGGCAGCAATCCAGTGAATGATATCTGTAATCTGTCAAGTAGGGTGCTGTGCACAATTCTGATTTGATGGAGACAGACGTGAGAGAACGGAGGAACATCTGGAGAAACTTCTGAGATGCCTTTTTTGCTGCCGCTGTTACTGTGTGGTGCTGAATCTCTGGAGGGGAAGGCCCGGAGTCCTCGGCTTTGCTTGCCGCTTGGCGGCCGGAATGGAGTCGAGGTGCTTGGCAGAGATGGTGCTGGATGCTTGGTGTCAAAGGGCTCGTTGGAGGCTCGAATTTTTCAGACGGACTCAGAGTCGGCTGGGGTCGGATGCTTCCAATGCATCAACAGTTGTCAGTGCCTGGAGGTTTATGACAGAGAGAGTTCCTCACTTCTGCCGCCTGCTATCAGGACTATTGGGAGTCGATGGGAACTTTGCATCTGTTTTTTTTTTACCATTCCCATGGTCTGCTCTTTATCAAATTATGGTATTGCTTTGCACTGCTGTAACTATATGTTATAATTATGTGGTCTTGTCAGTGTTAGTCTTTGGTTTGTCCTGTTTTTTTTTTGTGGTATCACTCTGGAGGAGTGTATCATTTCTTAATGCATGGATGCAGTTCTAAATGACAATAAATGAGGACTGAGTGTCCTCATAATCTAATCTAATCCTCTAATTTCCTAGTAATTTTTGCTCTATGCCCTCTCTTTGGACTTTATGTTGCCTTTGATTTCTTTTATCAGCCACGGTTTTGTCACCTTTAGAATACTACTTCCTCTTTGTGATTTATATATCCTGTGCCTTTCCAACTCCTTCCAGAAATTCCAGCCATCGCTGCTCTGTTTTCATCCCTGCCCATGTTCTTTTCAAATTAAATTTTGACCAATTCTTCTCTCTTGCTCTCAAATTCTCTTTATTCCACATCTAACTTCAGACTCTCCTTCTCTAATGTCAGGGTGAATTGGATTATATTAAGATCACTTGCCCCTAAGGGATCTTTGATCTTAAGTGACCGCATTAATACCGGTTCATTACAACACCCAATCCAGAATAGGTGATCCCCAAGTGGGCTCAACCATGAGCTGCTCTAAAAAAAAAACTTCTTGTAAGCATTCTAGGAATTCCTCCTCGAGACCAACACCATCCTAATTTTCCTAATCGCCTGCATGACAATCCCCCATGACTATTGTAACATTGCCCTTTTGGCACGCACTTTCTATCTCCCATTGTAATTTGTGGACCACATACTCACTACTGTTTGGAGGTCTCTATACAATTCCCATCAGGGATTTTTTTTTACATTTGCTGTTCCTTAATTGTACCCACAGAGATTCTACACCTTCCAGCCCTTTGCCACCCCTTTCTAATGATTTTATTTAATATTTTACCAACAGAGCCACGCAACCCAACTACCGGCTTGTTATTTCGGGAAACATACAAGTATCTGTGAAACAAGAGGATCTGCAGATGCTAGAAATCTAGAGAACTACACACAAAGTGCTGGAGGAGCTCAGCATGTCAGGCAGCATCTATGGATGGGAATCAACATTTCGGGCCAAGACCCTTCTTTGGGACTCTTGACACCCACGTATCTGGAAAATCAACAAGCAAATACAATAGAAGGTAGTGCAAAATCGAGAAAACCTTTGACAAAATTTAGTTCAAGGCTGAAAAAAAAACCTGCCAAACAGAGCTGAATAGTTGACAAATACAACAAAGGCAATAAACAGTTTCACCAATACCGACACTGACTTTTTAATGAAAATATCTTGGTCCCATTTCAATCAGTAAAATTTACAAAGATAAATAAGAACTGAAATGACAACTTTAGAAAAGACTATTTAAACTCAACCCACTTAGATTAACACTACCTTGGACAGAAGGAGGAAGAGAAAAAACACACATGAAAAAAAAAATCACACAACAGTCAGATAAAACTTCTAGGTATATATTTCCATCAAAAATGAACAGGATTCAACGCTCCATGTGTGTATATGCAATCGTGATAAGAAATTCAGACCAGAAAATTTTAATGAGAGACCAACTCAGAGAAATGAATCATCACTATGGAAGAAAACATTAACCAGTGGAATGAGTATGACCCTCCATGGGGGACATCCCAATGACCTGAGCAGACGAGATGGTGACAAGGAAGCATCGAGCACCTGACTGAGAGTTGGAGACCTCTTTCCAGAAACAGAGGGGTTCCTTGCAGAAATACAGGACAAGGTGGTTAACAAAAGGAAAATAAAAATAAAAAAGACATGAAATACACACAAACAAGGCAGTAAATGCAGAAAATGCCAAGAGAAACCAGACACAATCCAACACATCTCAGGATCCTGCAGCAGTTTAGCTCAATCTGATTACTTACAAAGGTACAATCAAGTGGTAAATATCATTCATCAAAATCTTGATTTAAAATACAAACTCATGAATGCCCTCCAGCACTTCATAACGGCACCATAAATTCAAGCCTGATCCACTTTCAGTCAAAATCTAACACATTATATGATAATCAATACATGATTTCAGATAGGACAATCCATAATAACCATCCAGATATAATATTACAGGATAAACAATCAGGAACAACTCCCTCAACAGGTAAAACCATTCCCAACACACACATGTTCCTCCACCAGTGGAGCATCTCACCACAGGTATTGTTTGTGTCATCAGTCAGTGAACCGAAAGATGTTATCTCTCAATCAGCTTCCAAATGTTGCTACTCTGTCATTCATGGCCACGCGTCGCTGCTGATTCCCTTCCCTTCATCATACGTTTTTACCCTGACCATTGTCCAGAGCCTCAAACTCTGCCCTGTGCAGACCTGCCTCTGGTTTCTGATCTTGCTCTGTTGAACATCCAACTAATGGTTTCCCATTCTGATTTCAGTCTTTAGAGGACAGTGGTGTTTTCTGACAACTCTTTAGAAGCACAGAAACTGACACGTAATGTGGAAATGAGCCCTGAATGTGTGTGTATATGCAATTGTGATAAGAAATACAGACTAGAAAACTTAACTGAGAGGCCAACTCAGAAAAATGAATCTTCACTATGGAAGAAAACATTAACCAGTGGAATGAGTATGACCCTCCATGGGAGACATCCCAACAATCTGAGCAGACGAGATGGTGACAAGGAAGCATTGAGCACCTGACTGAGAGTTGGAGACCTCTTCCCAGAAACAGAGGGGTTCTTTGCAGAAATACTGGACAAGGCAGTTAACAAAAGGGAAAAAAATACATGAAATACAAACAAACAAAGCAGCAATGTCTCTCTAAAATCCTAATATATGCCTCAGAGTCAATGGTACCTTCACATACATGCAACTCACCCATGCCGTGGGCACTGATGCACCCCCATACCATCACAGATGCTGGCTTTTGCACCTTTCGTTGATAACAATCTGGATGGTCATTTTCATCTTTAGCACAGAGAACTCGACGCCTGTTTTTTTTTTTCTGAAAACTAGCTGAAATGTGGACTCATCTGACCACAGCAGACTGTTCCACAGTCTTTCGGTCCATCTGAGATGAGCTCGGGCCCAGAGAACTCACCAGTGTTTCTTCGTAGAATTGATGTATGGCTTCCTTCTTACGGAATACAGTTTCAAGTTGCATTTCTGGATGCAGCAACGGACTGTGTTGAGTGACAATGGTTTTCCGAAGTACTCCCGAGTCCAGGTGGCTATAATTGGCACAGTGGCATGATGGTTTCTTAGGCAGTGCCGCCTGAGGGCTGGAAGATCACGCGCATTCAACAGTGGTTTCCGACCTTGCCCTTTACGCACTGAGATGTCTCTGAATTCTCTGAATCTTTTCACAATATTATGTACTGTAGATGTTGAAAGGCCTGAATTCTCTGCAATCTTGCATTGAGAAATGTTCCTTTTGAACTGACTAACAATTCTCTCACAAATTTTGGCACAAAGGGCTGAGCCACGACCCATCCTTGCCTGCAAAGACTGAGCCTTTGATGGACGCAACTTTTATAGCCAGTCATGATACCTTACCTGCTACCAATTAGCCTGCTTAATGTGGAGTCTTCCAAACCGGTGTTACTTGAATATTCTGTGCACTTTTCAATCTTATTTTAACTCTGTTCCAACTTTTGTTGAGTGTGTTGCAGCCATGAAATTATAAATTTGTGTATGTTTACAAAATACAATTAAGTTGGTCAGTAAAACTATTGAAACTCTTTTCTTTGTACTTTTGTCAGTTAAATAAAGGTTCGCGTGAATTAACATATCACAGTTTTTTGTTTTTATTGCATTTTGGAAAATATCCCAACTTTTCTGAAAATGGGGTTTGTGTATATCCTGTGCCTTCCGACTTGCTTCCAGAAATTCCAGCCATTGCTGCTTTGTTTTCATCCTTGCCCGTGTTCTTTTCAAATCAATTTTAACCATTTTTGTTCTCTCATGCATCTCTAATTCACTTTATTCCACATCTGACTTTAGCTTCTCCTTCTCTAAGGTCAAGGTGAATTTGATCATATTAAGATCACTTGCCCCTAAGGGTTCTTTGAACTTAAGTGACCTAATTAAATCTGGTTCATTACAACACCCAGTCCAGAATAGCTGATCCCCAAGTGGTCTCAACCATGAACTGCTCTAAAAAAGCATCTTGTAGGCATTCTAGGAATTCCTCCTCTTGAGACCAACACCATCCTAATTTCCCTAATCACCTGCATGACAATCCCCCATGACTATTGTAACATTGCCCTTTTGGCACACATTTTCTAACTTCCATTGTAACTTGTGGACCACATACTTACTACTGTTTGGAGGTCTCTGTACAATTCCCATCAGGGATTTTTTTTTTTTTTTTCATGTGCTGTTCCTTAATTCTACGCACAGATTCCACACATTCCAACCTTATGCCAACTCTTTCTACTGATTCTATTTAATATTTTACAAACACAGCCACACATCCCACCACCAGCTTGTTCTTTCAAGAAGCATGTAAGTATCTGGGAAACAAGAGGACCTGCAGATGCTAGAAATCTAGAGAACTACACACAAAGTGCTGGAGGATCTCAGCATGTCAGGCAGCATCTACGGATGGGAATCAACATTTCCAGCCAAGACCCTTCATCGGGACTCTTGACACCCACGTATCTGGAATATCAACAAGCAAAGAAAATAGAAAGTAGTGCGAAATAGGGAGAACCTTTGTCAAAATTTAGTTCAAGGCTTAAAAAAACCTGCCAAACAGAGCTCAATAGTTAACAAATACAACAAAGGCAATAAACACTTTCATCAATACCGACATTGACTTTTTTTTTATATAAAAATATCCTTTGTACCATTTCAATCAGTAAAATTAACAAAGATACAGAACTGAAATGACAGCTTTAGAAAAGACTATTTACACTCAGACTCAGTTAGATTAACACTACCTCGGACAGGAGGAGGAAGGGGAATAACACACATGAAAAAAAAAAATCACACAAGTCAGATAAAACTTCTAAGTATATATTTTCATCAAAAATGAACAGTATTCATTGCTCCATGTGTGTATATGCAATCGTGGTAAGAAATACAGACCAGAAAACTTTAATGAGAGGCTAACTCAGAAATGAATCATCACTATGGAAGAAAACATTAACCAGTGGAATGAGTATGACCCTCCATGGGAGACATCCCAATGACCTGAGCAGACAAGATGTTGACAAGGTAGCATCGAGCACCTGACTGAGAGTTGGAGACCTCTTCCCAGAAACAGAGGGGTTCCTTGCAGAAATATAGGACAAGGTGGTCAACAATATGAAAAAAAATCGAAAATACATGAAATACAAACAAACAAGGCAATAAATACAGAAAATGCCAAGAGAAACCAGACACTATCCAACACATTCCAGGATCCTGCAGCAGTTTAACTCAATCTGATTACTTATGCAGGTACAATCAAGTGGCAAATATATTTCACCAAAATCTTGCTTCAACATACAAACTCATGAATGACCACCGTAACTTCATTAAGGCACTATAAATTCAGGCCTGATCCAGATAGCGACAGTATCTCACAATTTACATGATAATCAATACATTATTACAGATAGGATAATCTAAAATAACCATCCAGATATATTATTACTGGAACAACTCCCTCAATAGATAAAATCATCCCAACACATACATGTTCCTCGACCAGTGCATCACCTCACAACAGGCATTGTTTGTGTCATCAGACAAATTATTTTCTTTGCCAATTAGCTTCTAAATGTTGCTACTCTGTCATTCGTTGCCACGCCTGGCTGCTGATTCCCTTCTCCTCATCATACATTCTTACCCTGACATTGATCCAAAGCCCCAAACTCTGCCCTGTGCAGACCCGCCTCTGGTTTCTGCCCCTGCTTCATTAAACATCCAACTGATGGTTTTCCATTCTGATTTCAGTCTTTGGAGGTCAGGAGTTGTGTTTGCAAGCAATCCTTTAGAAGCAGGGAAAATGACCAAAATGTGGAAATGAGCCCTGAATAAGGAGGTTAACTCCCAATGTCATTCTTCCTCAGCCCAGAGATTTCAGAGGCGAAGAACATCTCAGACAGAACTGCAGTCAGCTCGACTTCTTCAATTTGCAGAGAATTCAAGGGAAATCTCTTCACCCACAGAGTGGTGACTGTTTGGAACCCATCAGCACAGGGGGAGCAAGAGATGAACAACAGGGGAGGATTTCAAAGGACTGTCATGGAACAGAATCACTGGTAGGGTCCAGCAGGCCTGAGTTGACTCTCTACTGTACACTAGGTGTGTTATATATTCACTAAGTACTGGAGACAGAGTTCAAAATAGAACTGATTTATTTGTCTCAGATCCAGAATATTAAACTCCAGTCCCATTAAAGGTGTATGTGCAGCAGAAGAAACTCCTCCCGTGCCCAGTGACCAGGGTGCAGAACTGGGTGTGGTGAGCAGCAGCAATAATTGCAGAGTTCAGCACCAACATTCACTCTCGAAATTGCATCAGCAACGGTGATGGACAAATATCCAGCATGCAGCTTATTGAAAATTTCTCCCCGGTGTGAACCCAGTAGTGTGTCACAAGTGTAACACGCTGCAAGGTTTCACTGCGAATGTAATGGCCTCTCTGTAATGTTTCACATCTGAGGTAATGGTTTTTCTGTAGCAGCAATGTTTAGGTTACGACTAGATATAACAGGGTTTTGGAATGCGGCACTATCCAATGACAGAAATGTTGTTCTTTCTTGTGAGTCTGGAAGAGAGATTTTCATGGTATTTTGCTGGGAGAGATGAGAAGACACGAATGGAGAGAGTGGACCTTTTTTTTTTTGTTTACTTCACTAACCCTGTAGTCAAAGAAAGAATTATAAAGCTGAAACGTTTAATCACGTATTGTGTACCATTTGTTATTTCGGAGTACTGATTTGTAACAGGGGACACATCATGCAGCATCCACCCAAACAAGATTTCTTAAGCTTGGCCGGGCTGGGCGGCTATTTCCCCCTATATTAAGCTGCCAGCTGAAGGTTAGATAACTGAATGAATCCTTTCCCACATTCACAGCAGGTGTACAGCCTCCCCTCAGTGTGAACAATGATGCACATTTGGTTGGTTTGGCTGAGAGCATCTCTTCCCAGAGTCTAAACAGGAGATTGGCCTCTACCTAGTGTGAACTCGCTGGTGTCTCTGTAGTTGAGATGACTGAGTGAATCCCTTCCCACAGTCTGAGCAGGTGAAAGGCTTTTCTGCAGTGTGAACTCGCTGATGTACCTTCAGTTGAGATGACCGAGTGAATCCCTTTCCACAGTCTGAGCAAGTGAATGGCCTCTCCCCAGTGTGAACTCGCTGATGTACCTCCAGATTGGATGACCTAATGAATCCCTTCCCACAGACTGAGCAGGTGAATGGCCTCTCCCCTGTGTGAACTCGCTCATGTACCTTCAGTTGTGATGACAAAGTGAATTCCTTTCCACAGTCTGAGCAGGTGAATGGCCTCTCTCCAGTGTGAACTCGCTGATGTACCTTCAGAATAGATGACCTAATGAATCCCTTCCCACAGACTGAGCAGGTAAATGGCCTCTCCCCTGTGTGAGCTCTCTGATGTACCTTATGTTGAGATGATTCAGTGAATCCCTTCCCACAATCTGAGCAGGTGAATGGCCACTCTCCGGTGTGAACTGACTGGTGTCTCAGTAGGTGAGGTGAGAAAGTGAATTCCTTCCCACAGACTGAGCAGGTGAATGGCCACTCTCCGGTGTGAACTGACTGGTGTCTCAGTAATCGAGATGAGAAAGTGAATCCCTTCCCACAGTCTGAGCAGGTGAACGGCCTCTCCCCAGTGTGAACTGACTGATGCACCTTCAGTTGGGATGAGCAAGAGAATCCCTTCCCACAGTCCGAGCAGGTGAATGGCTTCTCTCCAGTGTGAACTCTCTGATGTACCTGCAGATTAAATGACTGAGTGAATCCCTTCCCACAGTATGAGCAGGTGAACGGCCTCTCTGCAGTGTGATCTCGCTGGTGAGCCATGAGGCCAGATGACCGAGTGAATCTTTCACCACAAATTCAGCAGATAACCAACCTCTGCCCAGTATGAACTGACTGGTGTGTCCACAGGTGGGAAGACCGACTGAATCCCTTCTCACCCACAGAACAGATTAATGGCCTTGCCCTGTGTGAACTGCTGATGTACCTTCAGTTGAGATGACCGAGTGAATCCATTCCCAATGTCTGAACAGATGAATAGCCTCTCCCCTGTGTAAAATTATGGGCAAGTCAGTAGGTCAGATGATCGAGTGAATCCCTTGGTCCACTTCTTAAATGTCTGGACAGAGACAGCAAAACTTGTGTGTTGTGTTTGAGATTCCCGTAGACAAATTCCTTGTCACTTTCAACCTGTAAAAAGATTTACAAAATCCATCAATGGGTGTTGGACAACATTTCAGATGAGATCACTTGAGTTGTCAAGGTGTGATCTGACATCACACTGTTACAGTGAAGTTCAACCTAAGTTGGAGAGAGAAATCATCTTCTGAGTGGGCACAGAACTGGTATCTGGAATGACCATCAAATTCTCTGATGCTCTTCCTGTCTGTATAAGAATGGGGCATTTCAGCCATCTCCAACCTATGTCCTGGCTCAGCTTGACTCTCTCCATTGGTATTATTCCATGTTCCTGCTGGCTGCATGGGTGCCTGGCCCCACAGTAACTGAAACAATCAAATGCAAATTAGCTGGCAGTGCAGTCAACGCACCCACCACTCTCTGTGTAAAAAAACTTACCCCTGACATCCCCTCGGTATCTATTTCCAAGCACCTTAAAACTCTGCCCCTCGTATTAGCAATTTCAGCCCTGGGAATAAAACCTCTGGCTATCCACACGAACAATGCCCCTCATCATCTTATACGCCTAAAAAAGGCTCTAAACATAAACAAGGAAATTATACATTGAAGATTTGTTCGCAGTATACAAAATTATGAGGGTATAGATAGGGTTAATGCAAGCAGCTCTTTCCACTGAGGTTGGGTGAGATGACAACAAAGTTCATTCGTAAGTGAGGAAGGTGAAAATTTAAGGAGAACGTTTGGAAAAGCTCTTTACTGAAATGGTCGTGAGAGTGTGGAATGAGATGCCAGCGCAAGTGGTGAATATGAGTTTGGTTTCACCATTTAAGATATGTTTGGATGGGAGCCTGGATGGTAGGGGTATGGAGGGCAATGGTCCCGGTGCAGGTAGTTGCATTAGACAGCTTAAATGTTTTTCAGCATTGACTAACAGTCTGAGGCATTTAGAGGAACAAAATATCCAGGGCATCAATATCTCTTGAAAACCAAGGTTCCCTGCGCCAGTTACCTTTCAATTTTTAATTTGGCAGGCCCATACAAACTCTACACCCTCAAACTTTCACTTCTGAAGTCCTCCCAAATACCAAGTACTCTTTTGCCAAAAAACAGCCTGTCCCAAACCACACTTGTCGGATCCTTTGATACCATCAAAATTGACCTTTCTCCAATTTAGAATCTCAACACATTCACCGCACCATGCCCAACCGTTTGAATGCTGACTCTATCTGAGGTCTGAACAGCATCTGACTGGTGTCAAGAAAACAAACTCTCCCTCATTGTCACAAGAACAAAGGAGCTGATTGTGGACAACAGGAGAAATGGAGACAGGCTAACCCCTATTGACATCAAGGGATTTGGAGTTGAGAGGGTGAACAGCTTTAAGTTCCTTGGCATAAACATCACCGAGGATCTCACATTGTCTGTACATACCGGCTGTGTTGTGAAAAAAGCACCTCTTTCCCCTCAGACGGTTGAAGAAGTTTGGGATGGGGCCCCAAATCCTGAACTTCCTGCAGGGACACAATTGAGAACATCCTGACTGGTTGCATCACTGCCTGATATGGGAACTGTATTTCCCTTAATTGGAGGAACCTGCAGAGAGCGGTGCGGACAGCCCAGCACATCTGTAGATGTGAACTTTCCACTATTCAGGACATTTACAGAGACAAGTATGTAAAAAGGCCCCAAAGGATATTGGGGACACAATTCACCACAACCAAAAACTGTTCCTGCTGCTACCATCCAGGAAACGGTACCACAGCAAAAGGACCAACAGGCTCCGGGACATCATCTTCCGCCAGGCCATCAGACTGATTAATTCATGCTGATACAATTGACTGTCCTATGTACAAACTATTTATTATGTTATTATAAATTACACATTGCACATTTAGAGGGAGACGTAACGTTAAGATTTCTGCACCTCATGTATATGAAGGATGTATGGAATAAAGTCAATTCAATTCAATTCACCCTCTCCACTATCTGTTCTGTCATTCTGGCTCCCATTCCTCCTACAACTTATTTTAACCACATCACCCCCTCCCCCCACGCGAGCACTAGCAAGCCTTACCACTGGGATATTAGTCCCCTCTTGTTCTGTTCCCCTAACTAACGAATCCCCTATCATGCCTCTGACTTTCCTCTGCCAGATAATCCCCCCAACAGTTTCTAAAGTGGTCCACCTGCTGTTGTGCGGGATAGCAACAAGAGTACTCTGCGATGGCTATTTAAACTCATTCCCCTTCCTGACTCTCACCCAGTTTCCTGTGTGTAACTCACCTCTCTTCATGTCATATCTATAACCCCCTCTGACTGTCAGATGATCTGGAATTCATCCATTTCAAGTTCCAACTCCTTAAAGTGCAGGGTTACAAGCTGCAGCTGGATGCACATCTTGTTGGTGAGGGCATCAGGGAGACTGAAGGTCGCCCCACCTTCCCACCAATGTCCTCTCTAATTTGTAATGACCAGTGTGCACATAAATCTTGTACTGTGCATTTTTTTACCCAGTGACAACACGTGCACAGTGAATTTTATATAGAGAGGTATTCATTTTAACAGCTCGCAATTCACTGTCGATAAGAACTTTGATATCCTCTGGGTTCGATCAAGTTCACCTGCTCTCTCACACAACCTATGTTAGCAGGCCTGTTACTGGTGATGAAGGAATTTCTTATCAGAGATTTTGCACATTGTCCATGTGGTTTGCTTGCTAAATTATGCTTTAAAAAGCCAGATTTCCAAATATCTCTCCACTTCATCCCACTTGTAAATTCTGCAGAAACGTTTGCATCACCACAATACACACAGGTAACACCAGTTTCTATATTGTACATAAATATTTCCCCTGAATCCTTCTGAGGAATTGAGGATATATAAAAAAATCATTTTGAACCTATGTAACCTCTGGTTGAAAGAATAATTGGGACTGAATAGGAATTTTTTTAACTGAAGTAAACTCTGTATTCAGCGGTTAGCTAAGACAGGCTCATTACTAGTTCTCTGCAGCTTGCAGAGAGACAGACTGAGAGCTGATAACATTATACATTGTACTCTCATTAGTTGATAACATTATACATTGTACCCTCGTTTGAGTAAAGGGAGGAGGACTCACTGATAAGAACAGGAATGAACATCTGTCTGTAATTAAGTCAGGGCTTTGCAAAGGGAATAACTGGGAAGTACTGAACAGTACATCCGTCTGTAGTTAGATTAGATTAGATTAGATTTTTTTAGATTAGATTATGAGGACACTCAGTTCTCGTTTAAAAACTTTATTTAACAAACTCTCTTATCTAAGTAATTAAGTTTTGCACCAACAGACTTGGTAGGCGTACCAGTTCAAATAACGTCTTGCGAGAGTAATGTATGCGGCTTACTATATATAAGTATATGGCTGTAACCCGACTAAGTCAGTCCACTTTTCAGATGGTGGCAGTGCTTACATGCCTTCCCTTTGACAACTGGGTCTCAAACATCCTGCAGGAGAATATGCAATAAACTGTGGAGACAATAAGAAGCTGGTGTCCCAAGTTTTATTCAGATTCAACTTTAACATTTGGTGTCACGAACAGGATCCCAATATAGGGAGTGCCAAGCAGACAGGCTGAGTAAGTGGCTGGACCACTCTGGGGACTGCAGAGACCGACCGGGCGCCCAATAGGTATTTTACCTTTTGTCGCTCTCCGTTAGTTCCTTTGGAGGTTCCGTCCCCCGCCCAAGGCTGATCTCATACCTTGACGGGATTGGGAAAAAATCTGTCCGGAGACTCGTATAAGGAAGGCAAAATTTTACTGAGTGGACAGGAGGCGGTACCGGGTAAATTTTACTGAGTGGACAGGAGGCAGTACCGGGTAAATTTTACTGAGTGGACAGGAGGCAGTACCGGGTAAATTTTACTAAGTGGACAGGAGGCGGTACCGGGTAAATTTTACTGAGTGGGCAGGAGGCGGTACCGGGTAAATTTTACTGAGTGGACAGGAGGCGGTACCGGGTAAATTTTACTGAGTGGACAGGAGGCGGTACCGGGTAAATTTTACTGAGTGGACAGGAGGCGGTACCGGGTAAATTTTACTGAGTGGACAGGAGGCGGTACCGGGTAAATTTTACTGAGTGGACAGGAGGCAGTACCGGGTAAATTTTACTGAGTGGACAGGAGGCGGTACCGGGTAAATTTTACTGAGTGGACAGGAGGCGGTACCGGGTAAATTTTACTGAGTGGACAGGAGGCGGTACCGGGTAAATTTTACTGAGTGGACAGGAGGCGGTACCGGGTAAATTTTACTGAGTGGACAGGAGGCGGTACCGGGTAAATTTTACTGAGTGGACAGGAGGCAGTACCGGGTAAATTTTACTGAGTGGACAGGAGGCGGTACCGGGTAAATTTTACTAAGTGGACAGGAGGCGGTACCGGGTAAATTTTACTGAGTGGGCAGGAGGCGGTACCGGGTAAATTTTACTGAGTGGACAGGAGGCGGTACCGGGTAAATTTTACTGAGTGGACAGGAGGCGGTACCGGGTAAATTTTACTGAGTGGACAGGAGGCGGTACCGGGTAAATTTTACTGAGTGGGCAGGAGGCAGTACCGGGTAAATTTTACTGAGTGGACAGGAGGCGGTACCGGGTAAATTTTACTGAGTGGAAAGGAGGCGGTACCGGGTAAATTTTACTGAGTGGACAGGAGGCGGTACCGGGTAAATTTTACTGAGTGGACAGGAGGCGGTACCGGGTAAATTTTACTGAGTGGACAGGAGGCGGTACCGGGTAAATTTTACTGAGTGGACAGGAGGCGGTACCGGGTAAATTTTACTGAGTGGGCAGGAGGCGGTACCGGGTAAATTTTACTGAGTGGACAGGAGGCGGTACCGGGTAAATTTTACTGAGTGGACAGGAGGCAGTACCGGGTAAATTTTACTGAGTGGACAGGAGGCGGTACCGGGTAAATTTTACTAAGTGGGCAGGAGGCGGTACCGGGTAAATTTTACTAAGTGGACAGGAGGCGGTACCGGGTAAATTTTACTGAGTGGACAGGAGGCAGTACCGGGTAAATTTTACTGAGTGGACAGGAGGCGGTACCGGGTAAATTTTACTGAGTGGACAGGAGGCAGTACCGGGTAAATTTTACTGAGTGGACAGGAGGCGGTACCGGGTAAATTTTACTGAGTGGACAGGAGGCGGTACCGGGTAAATTTTACTGAGTGGACAGGAGGCGGTACCGGGTAAATTTTACTGAGTGGACAGGAGGCGGTACCGGGTAAATTTTACTGAGTGGGCAGGAGGCGGTACCGGGTAAATTTTACTAAGTGGACAGGAGGCGGTACCGGGTAAATTTTACTGAGTGGGCAGGAGGCGGTACCGGGTAAATTTTACTGAGTGGACAGGAGGCGGTACCGGGTAAATTTTACTGAGTGGACAGGAGGCGGTACCGGGTAAATTTTACTGAGTGGACAGGAGGCGGTACCGGGTAAATTTTACTAAGTGGACAGGAGGCGGTACCGGGTAAATTTTACTAAGTGGACAGGAGGCGGTACCGGGTAAATTTTACTAAGTGGGCAGGAGGCGGTACCGGGTAAATTTTACTGAGTGGGCAGGAGGCGGTACCGGGTAAATTTTACTGAGTGGACAGGAGGCGGTACCGGGTAAATTTTACTGAGTGGACAGGAGGCAGTACCGGGTAAATTTTACTGAGTGGGCAGGAGGCGGTACCGGGTAAATTTTACTGAGTGGACAGGAGGCGGTACCGGGTAAATTTTACTGAGTGGGCAGGAGGCAGTACCGGGTAAATTTTACTGAGTGGACAGGAGGCGGTACCGGGTAAATTTTACTGAGTGGACAGGAGGCGGTACCGGGTAAATTTTACTGAGTGGACAGGAGGCAGTACCGGGTAAATTTTACTGAGTGGACAGGAGGCAGTACCGGGTAAATTTTACTGAGTGGGCAGGAGGCGGTACCGGGTAAATTTTACTAAGTGGGCAGGAGGCGGTACCGGGTAAATTTTACTGAGTGGGCAGGAGGCAGTACCGGGTAAATTTTACTAAGTGGACAGGAGGCGGTACCGGGTAAATTTTACTGAGTGGACAGGAGGCGGTACCGGGTAAATTTTACTGAGTGGACAGGAGGCGGTACCGGGTAAATTTTACTGAGTGGACAGGAGGCGGTACCGGGTAAATTTTACTGAGTGGGCAGGAGGCGGTACCGGGTAAATTTTACTGAGTGGACAGGAGGCGGTACCGGGTAAATTTTACTGAGTGGACAGGAGGCGGTACCGGGTAAATTTTACTGAGTGGACAGGAGGCGGTACCGGGTAAATTTTACTGAGTGGGCAGGAGGCGGTACCGGGTAAATTTTACTGAGTGGGCAGGAGGCAGTACCGGGTAAATTTTACTAAGTGGACAGGAGGCGGTACCGGGTAAATTTTACTGAGTGGACAGGAGGCGGTACCGGGTAAATTTTACTGAGTGGACAGGAGGCGGTACCGGGTAAATTTTACTGAGTGGACAGGAGGCGGTACCGGGTAAATTTTACTGAGTGGACAGGAGGCGGTACCGGGTAAATTTTACTGAGTGGGCAGGAGGCGGTACCGGGTAAATTTTACTGAGTGGACAGGAGGCGGTACCGGGTAAATTTTACTGAGTGGGCAGGAGGCTGTACCGGGTAAATTTTACTGAGTGGACAGGAGGCGGTACCGGGTAAATTTTACTAAGTGGGCAGGAGGCGGTACCGGGTAAATTTTACTAAGTGGGCAGGAGGCAGACGTGCTGGGTAAATTACTTAGTGAACATGGGTCAATTGCAGTCGATTGACATGAGTGGGCCAGGAGCAGCCCTACACAGTATGTGTGAGAGTTTTCCAGACAAGGAAAAGGATTTGTGAATGCTGAGTGCAGAGCTGAATAAGAAATTGGGGAACAAAATGTGGCCACTGGGGGGAAGGGGGGAACCTGGGATATTGCCTCATGAGAACAAGCAGTAAATTCGATATGGAAAAAGAACTGTGGAAAGAAGTGGAAATTGTTGAAATGGGAATGGAAGGGAAAGGCAGATGTAAAGAGGAACAGTATATTATTAGCAAGTTGGAGGAAAACTGCATGTGAGATTGGGATAGAGGTATGTACTGCAGAAGGAACGCCAAAGGTTGGGAGACGCTAAAAACGGAGCGTGAATGGGTGGATGGGCACCGGAAACGAGAGCAGGAAAAACAACACAAGCAAACCATGGCCGGCCTAGATAGGAGAGAAGGGCAGGAACATCACACTAAACTTCGAACTACATCGAACAGACTGCAAACGTGTTACTGAAGGAACTGAGTAGCAGGACTCTCTCGGACTAAAGGAGAATGTATTGGTTGATGGTGGTATTTGTGTTTATGTCCTTGAGAAGGCTCACCCCAGCATCTGGGGTCCCCCATGTTAACACCTTTCTGTCTCTCTGTCATGCCTATGCCAAACAGCTAGAACTAGGGGCCTGCTGGGTATGGTAAGGGGGGGGGGCATTAATGGAAGTTAGAGAAGTCAATGTTCATACCATCAGGTTGGAGGCTACCCAGACGGAATATAAAGTGTTGTTCCTCCAACCTGAGTGTGGCTTCATCTTTACAGTAGAGGAGGCCATGGATAGACATGTCAGAATGGGAATGGGATGTGGAATTAAAATGTGTGGCCACTGGGAGATCCTGCTTTCTCTGGCGGACAGAGCATAGGTGTTCAGCAAAGCGGTATCCCAGTCTGCGTCGGGTCTCGTCAATATATAAAAGGCCACATCGGGAGCACCGGACGCAGTATATCACCCCAGTCGACTCACAGGTGAAGTGTTGCCTCACCTGGAAGGACTGTTTGGAGCCCTGAATGGTGGTAAGGGAGGAAGTGTAAGGGCATGTGTAGCACTTGTTCCGCTTACACCGATAAGTGCCAGTAGGGAGATCAGTGGTGAGGGATGGGGGGGACGAATGGACAAGGGAGTTGCGTAGGGAGCGATCCCTGCGGAATGCAGGGGGGGGGGGAGGGAAAGATGTGCTCAGTGGTGGGATCCCGTTGGAGGTGGCGGAAGTTACGGAGAATAATACGTTGGACCCGGAGGCTGGTGGGGTGGTAGGTGAGGACCAGGGGAACCCTATTCCTAGTGGGGTGGCGGGAGGATGGAGTGAGAGCAGATGTACGTGAAATGGGGGAGATGCGTTTGAGAGCAGAGTTGATAGTGGAGGAAGGGAAGCCCCTTTCTTTAAAGAAGGAGGACATCTCCCTCGTCCTGGAATGAAAAGCCTCAACCCTAGAGCAGATGCGGCGGAGACGGAGGAATTGCGCGAAGGGGATGGCATTTTTGCAAGAGACAGGGTGAGAAGAGGAATAGTCCAGATAGCTGTGAGAGTCAGTAGGCTTATAGTAGACATCCGTGGATAAGCTATCTCCAGAGACAGAGACAGAAAGATCTAGAAAGGGGAGGGAGGTGTCGGAAATGGACCATGTAAACTTGAGGGCAGGATGAAAGTTGGAGGCAAAGTTAATAAAGTCAACGAGCTCAGCATGCGTGCAGGAAGCAGCGCCAATGCAGTCGTCGATGTAGCGAAGGAAAAGTAGAGGACAGATACCAGAATAGTCACGGAACATAGATTGTTCCACAAAGCCAACAAAAAGGCAGGCATAGCTAGGACCCATACGGGTGCCCATAGCTACACCTTTAGTTTGGAGGAAGTGTGGGGAGCCAAAGGAGAAATTATAAAGAGTAAGGACTAAATCCGCTAGACGGAGCAGAGTGGTGGTAGAGGGGAACTTATTTTTTTTGGGGGGGGGGGTGTTTCCTTTCCTATTGTTTGAATATTTGTGGAGAATACGGGAAACCTCGTGGGTTAACAGACAAGCATTTGCTCTACAGCTATAGCACGGCCGCTTTAGACAATGGGGACTCTGGTAAGTAGTTGCTGCGTGTGATTCGCCTGCCATTTTTGCCACTTCAGCTCAAACATCCTCTTTATTTCTTTCTATAGATCGGCCTGCTTTGGCCATAAACTTCTGGCATCTTATACCCACTATTTTATTCCAGCGTGAGTCACATGACAGATTTTGAAAAAAAGCTAGTACTGGAGAAAGCCACAGTCAGAGACATAAAAAGTCAGTGTTAAACAATTAAAAAGTGATAAAATCAAGGGGCTGAGGGCCAACTACGTGACCATGAGGAATGAACACTCAAACTCAACTCGGTTGTTTGGTTTTCCTCTCTAACGTAGTGGAGACATAATTGTGAACACCGGAAGTGCAGTCGCCTGGATCGGCAGGTTTGCAATTTAATTTCTGTGTCATTTCCTCACACCGACACCTTATGCTAATGACGCTCAAACTTACACTTCCAACTAGCCGATGCTTTTCGTATTAGATTCAGCTGACATCGGGAAATGCTTTCACCACTGAATACTTGAAATAAAGTTTAAACGTCTGTGAGAAGCACGTCTTCCTCCCCCACTTCAAGGAGAGAATTACATATTCTCCGTTACTATCTGAATTGTTCTATTTCCCGAGGCAACGTAATCACGTCCTTAACAAGATCTATAACCGAGGCAATTCACAAAGTGAAACGGAGCACCCTACTGACCGTATGTCATTGGTCTGCGATGACAAAGTCCATGCAGCATAGGAATAGACAAGATTAACAATAGCAATCATGAAACCGAGAGGTGAGCCTGAGTGTGTTTCGCAACAACTTCTCCAATCGTCATTTCTTTGTCTTTGAGATTTTGTGATTTATTGTCAAGCTCTCCAGACCTCATCACAATTGGGATTTTACTTGAATGACATCATGTTTATTTTTACTCCAGCTGTTGGAAGACACGTCAGCCTTGTGTAGTATTGAATATTCGGTGTGCTGGAGCGAGTATAAATTAACGACCGCGGAGATTCATCAGCTCAGAGATTCTTCAGCGAGATCGCGGGCAGCTGGAAGACGGATTGAATATCACACAGCATTTTACCGTGTGAGAAAGAGATACTTCATGATCATTGCAGTCATTGGTGTCCCTGGTAAGAACACAGGTGAACTAACATTTGCTGTTGTTTGTGCGCGGTTTCGAGACTTGTTCAGTTATCGAAAGCCTTGCGACACGGTTGTATTAGTGAATGCGGTGCAGACATTGTGACCATCCCTGTGTTCACTCAGACGTTCCCTTGCAGTTTAACGCGTGGCTTTAGCTGAAATACACCGACAGTTGAAACAGATGTAGAGTAGAAACTTCAGGTTAGGGGTTTATTTTGTGGATTCATAGCAGGCAGTTTTGATTTATCGATGCAAAACCGCTTTCAAAGTAAATGCTGATAATGCAGAGCGCTCGCCACCTTTACGGGTTATTGTTGTTATTTCGGATCCATAATGGAACACGTTTTAAGTTCCAATTTAAAGGTATTGCATTGTGTTTTAAGAACTTGCTGCAATTTGGAAGGGAATGTAGGAAAAGAATCACCGGTAAGATCCAGGGGAGAACGGTTGACATCGCTTGAGAGTTACACTCACAACACGTTTTTGGCGGAGACCCCAGCATCTGCAGAGTATTTTGTGTTTATCCATGAACGTTCAAAATAACTGTAAGTTTCAAAGAGCCAGGCAAAATCTTCAAAAGCGAATATTGAAACTTCCTGATTGGTTAACCTTGACACGGCGTGAAGGAACCTGGGCCAAATTTACAGAAATTAAAAAGAAGCAAGGCCAAGCTTCCGTGGGCGGTGGCAAAAGGGAGTCGAGAAGGAGACGAAGACATGCAGAAAGGGGAAATAAATTCGCTTTCGAGTTTGAAACCTGTAAATGGACAGAGGTGGAGGTAGCAGGATTCGTTGTGTAAGGGGAACGCCAGAATAAAGGTGGCGGGAATCACTATCACTGAGAAATTCGCCGAGGTATCGAGGCTTTACCCATCAATCAAATCCCTGATGGTGGCCGTTTTATATTAATCGCTCTAAAGCTCCCTCGGCGTTCAGTTGACAATGCCTGTTTCCCAGATCCTGCTCTTCTCCCAGTACCGAGTACAGTACCCTTTCAACAAGCATGCACTCCTTTGACGCATCTGCGAGTTGTACTTTACTATTTTTAAATCTCCAGAAATGAGCTATCTGAAAAGTTTGGTTATTCTCAGTTTCCAGCTTATCTCTACCCTGAGGACCGTGGAGCAGAGAGACAGTAATTCATTTATTATCTTTGCTTGTTTCCCAGTGAATTTAGTGGCGATGGTGATCCTGTCCCGGGGAAAGTGCGGCCTCTCCACCTGCACCACTCTCTACCCGGTGGCCACGGCAGCGGCGGATCTACTGACCATCGTGTTTGCGGTGATATTGTGGTGGGTCGGTTATTATTACTTCCCCGGGACTTTCCTGGACATCACCCCCGTGTGCAGTGTGATCTCCGTCCTGGGAGAGGCAGCAACAGAAAGGTCTGTCTGGTTCACCGTCACTTTTACGTTTGATCGGATTGTCGCCATATGCTGCTCGAAGTGGAAAACAAAGTATTGCACCGGGAAAACTGCGGCTGCGGTTCTGACAGCCACCGGCGTCCTTCTCTGTTTTAAAAATATGTCTAACTTCTTTATATATCGTCCCGCGAAAGTGATCAACAATATACCCTGGGACTGTATTCGAAAGCCGGGCCACGATACGGATCCCGGGGGGGGGGGGGGGGGGATATCGGTGGTTTTCTACCGTCCTAACGCCATTACTCCCGTTCGTGCTTATACTCCTGTTCAACGCTCTGACAGTTAGACACATTTTAGTGACTAGTCGCGTCCGTAAGGGGCTGAGGGGTCAGAGCAAGGCGGAGAACCACAGTGACCCGGAGATGGAGAGCAGGAGGAGGTCTGTGATCTTACTTCTCACCATCTCCGGAAGCTTCAACATCCTGTGGTCGGTGAGTGTTGCCGAATTTCATTACTTCACCATTGCCCGATTGGATCCAAGTAATTACAACTATTCGGAATACATATTTGAACAGTCAGGAAACATGCTGATGATATTAAGTTGCTGCACAAACACTTTTATTTTTGGGGTAACTCAGTCTAAGTTCAGAGAGCAGTTCATCAGCGCAGCGAAATATCCGCTCACGTCAATTGTTGAACTAATTAAACAAAATATCTAAGTTTGTCTCCCTGGCAATCACAGTGTTTTCCATCTTGACACTGCAACACTGCCGGTCACTGGAGAACGTAGCAGCGTGAGAATAAAACTGGCTGAGTGGCCGAGAGAGACACAGCACGAGAACGGACCCTTCCGCGCCCGCAGCCCACGACATCCACCTCCTACCAGTTATTAAACTCATCCAAAGTTTAGATTTATTTGTTCACCATACTCCCGCTGTCGTCACCGCTGCACCTCCCGACAATGTATCCTGCGGCTATCGTAAATGCACATCCGTCAATTTTCCATCGCAAAGTGAACGGGCGGAATTCTCAGTGATCTGATCGGGCCTGGTACGTGCTGGGAGAGATGAGACAGCGCCGCAAAAAGATTTAACTGATTGCATCCAACATACTATGAAAAGGCCACATCCACGTATACAAATATCCTAACTTCAACTGACGGTGTCCAATGAGCTGGCATCAAAATCGTGGTGTGTTTACTCGCACAAGCAATGACTGTCCAGGGTCCAATTAGCATCTGCATAAAGTCTATTTCTGAAGGTCTATTGATGTCCTTGTAAGAAAGGCGCCTTTCTTCC
This sequence comes from Mobula birostris, assembly GCF_030028105.1. NCBI lineage: Eukaryota > Metazoa > Chordata > Chondrichthyes > Myliobatiformes > Myliobatidae > Mobula > Mobula birostris. The sequence goes on along the minus strand of NW_027278664.1, from coordinate 68,088 downwards.
AGGGTGTGTTATACCGGGTAGGAAAGACGTTCAATGAACGCAACGCGGTAGGAGCTCTCGTTAGGCACTTTATCAATACTTTGAGAAAAGGGATCATTGTTAATTAACTCGGCCGAATGACATGAGATAAGACCATTGGACCGAAGGATAATTGGGTCATTAGTTCCTCTGCCGTTCTTTCCTGGGTGACCTGTTTGTCAACCCCAGTCTGCTCGCGTCTCCCAGAAACCGTTAACACTCTGAACATCAAGAACTATTCAACTTTTTTTTTCTTAAATACAGAGAACTTACGCCCCACACGATCAGTGGAATTAAATTTGATCTCACTTGAAATACAAGCCAGCATTGAATTTACTTTCGTTACAGCCGAAATAACCTTCCCGGCATCCGGAAGTTGAACTCATAAGTCAATGTCCATCTCGTCTTCCTGAGTTTTCCCTCCGGTTAAAAAAAAAACCTTCAATCCATTACTCCGAAGTGCATGTCCCACTCCCCTGTTACGTCATTGCCTACTCTGTCAAATTGAACATCTTTCTGTCGTCTCACTGCAAGTAAACTTTGTCATCTGAATCCCATCATGAGCTGACTCATGTCCCAATTGTTCCCCGGCACATCGCTGCATCCCTTATATAACGTCAGCTGCCTCCTGGCCTTTCGATTCCCTGCTCTTCGATAAGGGCAAAACCATCTCCGCTGTAGTTTTCCAAAACACCCTCGGCTAGGGCAGGTCAGGATCTGACGGCATTCAAGACCAAATCGGTAATAAAAGCAACTCATTTGTTATTTCAGTCTTTTGTATAAGAATGAAACAAAAAAGAGAATTAGCAGTCTTCACGAATTTGGAGTAAGCCTTGCACATGCGCTTCGCATTAGATAAACCTGTTGTGGAGAAATGCTTAGCACTACAGGGATGGGGAAGTGACCGTGAAGGGAGAGACAGTGTAGAGAGAGAAGGGAAAGAGAGAGAGAGAGAGAGAGACTGGGGTGAGCGAAAATTGGAGAAAAGAGAATCTGGGGGACAGAGATATTGGTGAGAGAATGAGAGAGAGACTGGGGAGAGAAACGTGGGAGAGGGACGGGAAGTGTGGAAAGCAGAGACTGATACAGGGGCGAGAGTTTAGGTGAGGATAAAGGGCAGAGGGCGACAGACTAAGGGAGAGAGAGAGATAAACTGAGTGAGAGAAAGAGCGAGACTGTGGAGAGACAGACTGGGGGAGAGAGAGAAGGGAAAGAGGGACGAGGACATTCGGAGTGAGAGAGACCAGGGCTTGAATGGTCGAGAGTGACAGAGTGGGAAAAGAGAAACTGAAGGCAAGAGACAGAGTGGAAGGAGTGTGGGAGAATGGACTGAGAGAGACAGCGGGAGGGATTGGTAGAGAGCGACTGGGAGTTAGGGACTTCGGGAAAAGTAAGAATAAGAGAGAGTGGGAGGATAGCGAGAAGGGGGTGGGGTGGTGGCACAACGAGGGACCAGGGTTGGAGAGTGGGCGTGGAGAGATTGACAACGGGAGAGAGACACATGCAAAATGCCGGAGAAACTCAGCAGCCCAGGCAGATCTATGGGAAAACGTACAGTTGACGTTCCGGGCAGAAACCCTTCGGCAAGACTGGAGTAAAAAGTGCTGAGGAGTGAATTTAAAAGGTAGGGGGGAGGGCGGGGAGAGAGAAACACCGGGTGACAGGTGAAACCTGAATGGAGAGGGCTGCAGTAAGGAGCCTGGAAGTTGATTGGTGATAGTGACTCCGGGACATTGAGGAATGAAAGAGACAGCAGGAGCACAACAGGGAGGCAGTGGGCTGGCAAGAGATAAGGTGAGAGGGGAGAAACATAGAAACATAGAAATACAGAGACATAGAAAACCGACAGCACAATACAGGCCCTTCGGTACACAAAGCTGTGCCGAACATGTCCTTACTTTAGAACTACCTAGGCTTACCTATAACCCTCTATTTTTTCCAAGCTCCATCCAGGAGTCTCTTAAAAGGCGCCATCGCTTCCGCCTCCAGCACGGTTGTCGGCAACCCATTCCATGCACTCACCACTCTCAGTATATATATATATATAAAAAACTTACCCCTGACATTTCCTCTGACCTAAAGAAAGGGGATGGAGAATGGTGAAAGCCGGCCGTGGGCATTGCCAGAAGTTTGAGAAATTGATGTTCATGCGATCAGATTGGAGACTATCCAAACGCAATACAAGGTTTTGTTCCTTCAGCCTAAGTGTGGCCTCATCGCAACAGTGGAGGGGGCCATAGATGGACATATCGGGATGGGAATGGGACGACGAATTAAAATGGGTGGCCACTGGGAGATCTCGCTTGATCTGGCGACGAGAGTGTAGATACTAAACAAAGCAGTCTCCCAGACTATGTTATATGTCACCGATATGCAGGAGGCCACACCGGGCGCAACGGACACAGTAACTGAATCCAACAGAATCGAAATGTTGCCTCACCTGGAGGTACTGTTTCAGGCCCTGAATGGTAGTGAGGGAGGAGATGTATGGACAGGTGTAGTGCTTGATCCGCTTGCAAGGATAAGTGGCCAGAGGAGATTAGGAAGGGGCGGATGGACAAGGGAGTCGTGTTGGGAGCGATCCCTGCGGAAAGCAAAAAGTGGGGAGGGGTTGTAAGGTAAAGAATTGCTGAGGGCCTCCAACTTCTTTCAACAATCAACATCCCAGCTTCTTACTTCATCCCTACCCCTCCAGGGTTCACCTATCAACTGGTATTTCTCTCTCACATCCCCCACCTTTTAAATCTACTCCTCAGCTTTCCCCCCACTCCTTCCGAAGTATGTCGGTCCGAAACAACCACTGTACTCTTCTCCATAGGTGCTGCCTGGCATGCTGAGTTCATGCAGAATTTTGTGTGTGTTATTCCGATTTCCAGCATCTGCAGCTTTCCTCTTGTTTGTGAGCGTAGAGAAAGATTGATTTAGAGGCGAGATAGAGCGGAAATATCTGGGGGAAACAGGAAGACGAGAGATGTAAAGACTGGAGAGGGTGATAGACACTGGGGGTTGAGAGAGAATGGGATTAGGGAAGGTGGGAAACGTGAGTCGAAGAAAAGGCTTACGTACCTTGACTGTCTCGAGGGCTCTCTGGGATTTGCATTTCCACGATTCTAAAGTCCTTCGGAAAAATTCAACCCTTCCTGTCTCGCTAAACCCTCCATTCCAGTCTCGTCGAACCCACACCTTCCCAAACCGCATCCTTTCTCTGCCTCCTGCCAGCCCGTCTTCGTGACCATCACCTCCCTTCCCCTCTCTGTTAACTCCTACTTCCCTCTCCGTCATCAGAAGGCCAGGTCTTGGCGAGTAGGATTATGAAAACCCCCAAGACGTTGTGAAGAGGATGAAGAGAGTGAGGATAGTTCGGGTCAGGGATAGAAGATAAAACATGCGCTGGAGTCGGCGAGGTGGGGCAAGTCCTTAATGATGACTTTACTTCCGTATTCGCCAGTGAGAGTAGTCTTGAAGTTTGTGAATGCAGCATTATATCCTCTTGCGGGGTCAGGATATAACCCAGATTAATGCTGGAAGAGGAGTAAAAGATTATGTTTTAAAGCAAGATTTTCGTGAATGATGATTTCCACTTGATTATCCTTGTGTAAGTAATCGGAATGAGTTTAACTACTACAGGATGATGTAATAAGCTTGACTGTTCCTTGTTTCTGTTGGAATTTTATGCATTTATCGTCTCCAAGTCTTAGACTTTTATTATGTTTTTTTTAAATATATTTTTTTTGAGTGTAGAGTTCTCACTGTGTCAGAAGGCTGCGAGTGGTGGGGGGTCCGCGAGAAGAGGGGTGGCCGTTAGCGTGTGCTATAACTGCGGTAAAGAGGGACATTTTTGGAGAGAATGTGAGTGGCACGGGGTGCGCTATAACTGTGGGGAAGAGGGTCACTTCCAGCAGAAATGTGGGCAGCAGGGAATCCCTCCGAGGGGGAGTCCCCGGGCATTCAAGCAGGGAGAGGTGTCGGGAAATTTAGAGGAGACCCAGTGAGGGAACGGTCTGGTGTCTCTGGGGGAACACGATGTACCAAGGAACCCTGAAAGCGAAAGACCCGATTCCAGAAGGAGTAATGGGTCCCCGATCCAGCGTGCCGCTATACGGGGTCGCAGGTCGCGTTACTATACCGTTGGTTTTACAACCAGTGTTTAAAGCATTTGTCCGTGACCCCATTCAGTGCACTGGAGAACTGACGCGTCAGTGCTGGTGATTATGCGTATGACGCGTATTTGTCAGAGAGACTGGAGTTTTCAGTAGCCGATGTGGGGTTGTCCGAAGTTCGGGAGACGTTAATGCTGGTTTGTCCGGACCTGGTTGAGACGGGGGGTGATTCAATTCTTGTGGGGACCAACACCCCTGTAGTACGGAGGCTCATGGGGGCCTGCCAGGAAAGGGCGGGTGAGAACTTTTTCGAGACCCGGTCTGTGCACCCAATGTTTCGAGCTGCTTTTGTGGCAGTGCGGAGCTACCCTGGGCCGGATACTGAACGTAAGCGAGGGACTGTGTGGTCTACCCAGTCGAAGCCTAAGGCAATAAGGCCCGGGGAAGTAGCGAGGGTGATGGGAACCCCCAGATTTCCCTGTGTGCTTGATGGTGAGGCCTTTTAGTGGACCTCGAGGGGGAGTAAAGATTTCCGGCTGGGTTGCTGGTGAGGCCCGAAGTGCAGAGGCTCTCGGTGGTACAGGCGAACAGGATTGCTGTGATTGTCAGAACAGCACAACGAGAGAAATCACCTTTAAGAGAGGGTTGCCGCTGGCACATTTGTTCCCGGTAACTGTAATGTCGAGCGCCCCCTTGAGGCCTGCTGGAAGGATACGATTGGAAAACATAGAGAAGCTGACTGCTGAGGCTTTTAACTTTGGGAACTCGCCGGTGCCGCCGGGTTGGAAGAAGAGGCTGGTGGAGAAGATGTTGCAGCTGGAAGATGTTTTTTCCCTTGGCGATTTCAATGTGGGTTGTTTCAAGAGCACTCGCCGCACCATCCGGGTGACTGAGGACACGCCGATCAGAGAGAGGTCGCGGCGATTGTCCCCTGCCGATGTGGAAAATGTGCGCCAGCACCTGCGTAAGTTGAAGGAAGCAGGGATCATCTCTGAATCACGAAGCCCTTATGCATCTCCAATAGTAATGGCCCGGAAGAAGAACGGAAATGAACGCATGTGTGTGGACAATAGGACTCTAAACCGGCGCACTGTCCCCGACCAGTATACAGTCCCGAGCGTCGAAGATGCGCTGACCTGTCCCAGTGGAGCGAAGTGGTTCAGTGTTCTGGATTTGAGGAGTGGATACTACCAGATCCCGATGAGCAATGCCGATAAAGAGAAGACGGCATTTATATGCCCTCTGGGATTTTCCCAGTTTGAAAGAATACCCCAGGACATATCAGGAGCCCCTGTCACTTTCCAGAGGGTCATGTGGAAGAAGGTGGGGGATATGAATTTGTTTGATGTGTTGGTGTACTTGGATGACTTGATAGTATTTAGATACACCTTGGAAGAGCATAAAGCGAGGCTACTGAAGGTGCTAAGCCGACTGAATGAGGAAGGGTTAAAACTCTCCCTGGACAAGTGCCAGTTCTGCAAGACGTATGTTAGCTATGTTGGGCACATAATCTCGCGGGATGGAGTAGTTAATACCCGGCTAAGATAGAAACGATGACAACGTAGCCGGAGATTCGTGAAGGGCTACGCCAAAGTGAGTCACCCCTTGAACCAGCTTCGGCCTGGTTACCCTCCCTTGGGGCAGAAAAGGAAAAAGGGGAATGCAGACCGGAGATTATCTCTACCGAGCGGAACCTTTCGGACAGAGGTGGGATGCAAAATGTAAGGAGGCTTTTAAATTGCTGAAAGAGTTGCTGACCCAGGCGCCGGTGCTGGCTTTTGTGGAACCCCGGTTACCTTATGTACTACACACCGATGCCAGCCGAGAGGGATTAGGGACCGTCTTGTATCAAGATCAGGGTAGCCGGTTGAGGCCTGTAGCGTTTGTCATCCGGAGCTTGTCGCCCTCCGAGAGGAACTATACCGCCCACAATTTGGAGTTCCTACCGTTGAAATGGGCATGGTCGATAAGCTGAGTGACTGTCTCTACGAGGCCAAGTTTGAGATGAAGACGGACTGTTGTCACATGGTCACTTTACATCCTGACGTCCGCGAATTGGATGCTGCAGGCCATCGGTGGTTGGCGGCCTTGTCGTCTTATGATTTCAGCCTGAACTACCGGCCGGGGAGCCAGAACGTCGATGCCGACGCTTTGTCCCGACGGGTGCATCAGGAACTGGAGAGTGACCAGGAGTGGGAGAGCGTTACTGACCCTGCGGTGAAGGCCATGCTTCAGTTCGCTATGACTGTGAAGGCCGACGAAAAGGAGATGCCGGTTCGCGCAGTGGACCCACTGGGGGCTTCTGACGACGCCCTACCCCCTGTTTACTGTGACCTGACTGATCTGAAGACCAAGCAGCTGCTGGAATTGAGTCCGGGGGAAGTGGCTGCTGCTCAGCGAGATGGTCCGGGCATTGGCATCGTTTGATACGCGGTAGATAAGGGGGAAATGGCCTGGGCGGTGAAGAAGAAACACGTTTCAGTGCCTCCGTTACTGAGGGAGTGGCCTCGGTTGAAGTTGAGGAAACAAGTTTTATACCGGGTAACGTCATCCCCGGACCGACCTCGGTGTTGGCAGTTGGTCCTGCCTGAGAAGTATCGGAAGATTGCCTTGAAGTCACTGCGCGATGAGTCTAGACATTTGAGGATGGAGACCTATGGGTTACTCAAGGACAGGTGTTACTTGCGTCGAATGAAGTCGGAGTTTTAAGAGTACTGCAAGCCGTGTATTCGCTGCATACGCCGGAAAACACTGCCAGTGAAGGCTCTTCCTTTCTCACTCTTGCAGAGTGCAGGGTCCTTGAACCTGGTGTGTATGGATTTTCTGTCTATAGAACCCGATGCCAGCAACACGCCAAATGCCTTAGTCATCACGGACCACCACACCAGATATAATCAGGCTCTTCCGACCAAGGACCAGAGGGCGACTACGGTGGGAAAAGCGTTATGGGTGAGTATTTCTTGCATTATGGCCTTCCCCGGCGGATACACAGTGATCAAGGACGGGACTTTGAGAGTAAGCTCATCTATGAGTTACTGGGCATGCTGGGAGTTGAGGAATCGAGGACCACGCCTTATCATCCGCAGGCCGGTCCCCAGGCGGAGAGGTTTAATCAGACCTTGTTAGACATACTTGGGACTCTGGAGGTCAGCAAAAAGAAATGAAGGAGTCAACATATTGGGCATTTGTTTCACTGTTACAACTGTACAAGCAATAAAGCTACTGGGTATTCGCCCTGTTATCTGATGGTTGGGCGTGAGGCGAGGCTGCCCATTGACCTCTTTTTCGGGATTGACGCGGGTGAGGTGCAGCCGAAGTCTTATCTGAAGTATATGTCTGATATGAGGAGAGAGCTGAAAAGGGCTGACGAAATAGGCTGGGGCGGCGGCCGCCAAGCAGAATCGGGAAAGTAAGAGGAGGTATGACCAGTGTTACGTGGGCGACAACAATGGATATGGAATTGAGACAGGTTTTTATAAACAAATATAAACATTTATTAAAGACTGATCAAAAATAGTGAAAAGTAAAAAAAAAGACTAATTTAACCGGAAGTAAACTGCTTTACGGCAATTTAACAAACCGCCAAACTTTGGAATAGTTCTTACAGTGGTAAATGCGAACACAGTCTTAAAGTGGCAAATTGGAAAGTTCGAGTGATTTATACAGTCAATTAGGAGAGGCCTCCCTGAAGTACAGAATTCCTCGAATACGTGACGTTACTGCTGATCCCAGCAGAAATATGCCTTGTACGAAGGATTCGCAACGAAGGAAAATAAAACGGTTTAAAGGAACTGACCTTCTTCTCTGGAAGGTGAACACTGCACCAAACTTTTCTGCTCTTGCAGATGTTATCTCAGATGTAGGCCACTATTGTTGAACGAAGATTCAATAAGGTCGATCCTTTATAAAACTACCGAATGACAGCAACTTTCCCCAGTCGTTCGGGTTCCCGTACATTGGTAAGGTTTTCACTCTCCAATACTGGACTGTAAAGACGAATCAAAGATGCTACAAACAAAGACTGGCAGCGATTGGTGAAACTGCCAGCAGCAACCTTTCCATCTTAAAATATGAACTAAAGCTCCGTTTTGAAGTGAAACTGCGTCATGAGACGAATACGCAGCCAAACTAAACACCGACGAACCAACCAACACAAAACTCTTGCGTCACAGCAAGGCTTTCCCGGTTTATACCTGTTGGAACAGGCCATCACGTGACTTCACACCGGCGGGAAAATTGCATCATGTGACCTCACACTGGCGGGAGAATTACATCACCACACCATCACAGGACCATTACATCATGCTCACAAGATACTCTATTACAACATGGTCCTAGAAGAAGCGATATCTGCTATTGGTCACCTAGTTTCATGCCACTTCCCATTCCCATTCCAATATGTCAATCCGTGGCTTCCTCGACTATCGCCACGAGGCTATACTCAGGTTGGAGGAACAACACCTTATATTCCGTCGGGGCAGCCTCCGAGCTGATTGCATGAAGACGATTTCCCAAACTTCCGGTAATGGCACTCCCACCTACCTTCACCAAGCCCCATCCCCTTTTCCGTCTCTCTCCTTATCTCCTTGCCCGCCAATCGCATCCCTTTGGGGCTTCAACCTGATTTTCTTTCTTCCATGCTCTTCTATTCTCACCTGCCAGACTTCTCCAGCTCCGGACCTCTTTCACCAATCAGCTTCCGCAGCTATTTATTTCAACCCTTCCTCTCACGGGTTCACCTATAACCCTGTGTTTCCCTTTTTAAATCTACACCTCACCATTTTTTCTCCAGTCCTGCTGACTGGTCTCGTCCCAAGACGTCAACTGTCCTTTTACCGATGTTGAGGTCTACCAGCACTTTTTACTTGAATTTCCATCGTCTTTATTTGTGAGAGGGAAGGAGGAATTTTGTTAGTCGGAGGGTAGTGTATCTGTGGAACGCTCTGCCCCAGACTTCGTCGGAGGCACAGTTTCCGTCTATATTTTTGTGTATAATCAAGAAGTTGATCATTACTTGATCGGTTAGGACAGCCAAAGATATGGCAAGGTGTAAGGGATTCAGTGTGGGATCTAGGATCAGCGGAGCAGACTAGATGAGCTGAATGGCATAATTCTACACCCAAGTCCTATGGTCTTATCATATTATGGAACAAGCCCCCACATTCATGATGAATCTTCTCTGCAGTCTTACAGCACAAAAGATCCTTTGCACAGAATACTAAGTAGAAATTAATGAAACTGTTGAAGAAACTTGGCAGGTCAGCCAGGATCTATTGAGAGGAATAGAGTCACTGTTCGGATGAAACTTTCCTTTACAGCGTTGACACAGAATCTTCGGCCCAACCGTTCCATACCGTACTGCTGTCCATTTAAATTAGTCACATCTGCCTGCCTTTGACCTAGCACTTCTGGGACATGAATTAGTTTGAATATACATCTAGATCGTAATGGCATACACGCTGAAGGGTCTTTTCCCTGCTGTAAAAGTCTGTGAAGAAACGCTTCCTATGCTGTACTTACCAAAACTGATTCGTTTTGGAAGCTCGGGGCCAATGAAGAGATAGTGCTAAAGAGCAGTGAGCTGGGTAATTTTCAGGGCCCACTGGGCTCTACTGCATATTATTCCGAGAAGCAGGAGTTGAGATTACTGCGGTCTAGACCAGTATATTTGCATTCTCTGCAGCCACAAACAAGACCCCAGAAAAGCTGTGATAAATATTAAGACGTGGAATTGATAATGCAGGAAAATATAGACGAGTGAGTTTCACGTCAGGGGTTGGAAAGATACTGGAAAGGACACTTTGGGTTAGGACGTTGAGCTATCGAACACCACACACATAAGTAGACCGCCTCACTCTTCTGATTTGTGACAGCATATTGTCTGGCCCAGTCCCATTTGCCTGCACAAGAACCGTCGCTTTCATTCCATTCGCATCCATGTACCCATCAGCGGGTCTTCTGAATGTTGATATTCAACTTGCATTTACTACTGTTTCTTACAGCTCATTCCAGACTCCCACTGACCCCTCCGTGAAGATGTTTCCTCTCATGTTCCGCTTAAATATTTCAACTTTGTCCATTAGTCTATGATTACTTGTTTCAGTGCCACCTTACCTGAGGAAGAAAAGCCTCAGTTTGGATGAGACTAAATCTTTTAAAATATTTTTATTAATTTTCAAAATTATAAACTTAATAACAAAGTTGGTACAAAGTTATTGGAATAATCTTAATCAGCAAATACAAAACGGATTTTAAGTAACATAGATATAAAAGACTTCAAAACTCATAATGAAATTAGTCATTAAAAAAAGAAATAAAAAGAAAAAAATATATATGAACAAAAAAATCCCCAAAAAAGAACAAAACAGGGCTTGACCAATATCTTGTATCAGACACGTTCAGTAATGCCGTCAACTTCACTCCTCTAATCATATAATTTAAGTTTAAAAAAATGATTCAGAAGGGTCAGATTGTATCATATGAAAATGTTGAGACTAAATCTATTGAATTATTCTCTCTAACGCTGGCCATCAAATCCTCAGAAAATCCTGATACGTGACGTTTGTTTTATTCTTCTCTCTCTGTGGAAAGGGGTGAAACCTCTCTCTGTTTCTAAGATTGGGAACATGAGACATGCCGATATTACCAGATGATTAATAGGTTTGTTTACCTCCGTCACTCTTCGTGGGGTTTGCTGTTACTTGTTTGTTTGTTGGGTGGTCAGCCCTGATGCTTCCTGAAGGAGCAAGTGAGGGGGTGGGGGCGGGAGATGGGGCTGGTGATATTTTTCGTGGTTCATTATTTTTCCAGGGTTTTCTTCTGTTTCGAGGATGTATACGAAGAGCAAGAATTTCAGGATGTACATTCTCTGATAATACATGGAGCCATTAGACCTGTCGGATGCCAAAAGGACTCGATGGAGTTTATCTGGCGAGGACGTTCCCGCGCTGGGGGAATTTCGGACCAGAAGACGATACCTCAGAGCACAGGGCCAACTATTTAGAATGCAGAAGAAGAGGATTGTATATAGGCCGAGAAATGAACTTCTAGACTGCGTTGCCACAGGCGGCTGGAAATTGAGAATATTCAAGACAAGAGTTTATAAACATATAAAGGATGATGGGGAGAAGGCATGAGTCTGAGGCTGAAAGGGTAATGGATCAGCGGGAAACAAATTGCGAAGTCGTCTCGCTGGACGGAATGGCCAAATTCTGCCTCTACATCACATGGCCTTATGGTCGTATGGCATCCAGGAATATTGAGGGGCCACCGCTCCTCTCGCCTCGCTTTGCCCGCAATATCCCAGAGTGCCTCACTGCAATCCTGACACACGGTTCTGTCGGCTTATGTACGTATCCACCTATCCACCTATCTATCTATCTATCTGTCTATCTATCTATCTATCTATCTATCTATCTATCTATCTGACTGTCTATCTATCTATCTATCTACCTATCTATCTATCTGACTGTCTGTCTATCTATCTATCTGTCTGTCTGTCTGTCTGTCTGTCTATCTATCTACCTATCTATCTCCATCTATCTCTCTATCCAGACATGCTGTGCGGAACAGCACCTCCCAACCCTGACTGTCGTCGAGAACAAGGTAATGTGGTAGTGGAGAAGCTGAAGTTGGTGATTTTACGAAACGGTGTGAAAACTTTGAGTTACCATTACAATCAGGTGCGCGTTCATGATTTAAAAGGTGGAACTTCGCGGGAGCATTTCAGATTTTGACTGTGATCTTTTCTATCAGGTCCGCTCTCAAGTTTTAAAAGACAGAACTTTTCGGAGTTGGACTGAGGCCAATAGTTGAGCGGGATTCATCAGAAACGTTGAGTTAAAATAGCATAATTTTGCGGGGCGGCCATTCTGGGAAAGGGCATTGTTGCGAGTGGGCCAGTGTTTGGAGTGGCTTTGGATCACCAGGCTTCGCGAGATCAGGTTTAGGTGAACTAATTATCTGATCGATTTCTCTTTTTCTCCCTAATTTTTCATTCCTCGCCCATGAGGGTACAGCGGTGCAGAGAGAATGTCTCCAGTGGCAGAGTTTTGTTCCGTGCTTCAGATATGGTCTTCCGGATAACCAAATTAGCATCAGAAACATCGAGCTGTGGCTCCCCCGTGAACACATTAAGCAACTGGCGCTGTCGCTCGGTGAATTTTGGCTCACAAAAGCGACTGTGGACAGGTAGGAGCTGCAGGGAGGCCGGCGTCTCTAGATTGCAGGAGGGAGGCAACTGGGTTTTTGTCAGCAGAAGGAAAGGAAACGGGAGCCAGTGCGGAGTTTTCTGTGCCCTTTCCCCTCTCTATTAAGACACTGTAAATACCGTTGATGACTGCCTACAAGAAAGGGGCGGGGGTCGCTGTGGCCGGGTTTCTGGCACTGAATCTGCGGCTGCTGCTCACAAACGAAGAGTATTGAAGAGGACTACAGGGTTTGAAGGAGGTTGAAACGTCCGAGGAGCAGAGTCGAGATTCTGTAGGCGTGATAGAGACTCCTGGATGATATGTTGACTCTCAGCTGCCAGGATCAGGGATGTCTCAGATCGGAACCATAATATTCTGACGTGGAACAGTAGGCAGCTAGGTGTCTTGGTACCTATCAGTACCAATGACATCGATAGAAAAGATAAAGTGGTACTGAAGAGAAATGTTAGGTTGCGAGATGAAAACGGAAAAACAGGACATCCACTGGTCGGGAAATCGGTGTACTGAGGGTTACAGTCTGCGTTTACTTCCGCGCCCCTCATGTGTTAACGGGCGGCGAACCTCCCAAAACCGCAACTCTTCCCGGAACTTTCAATTATCACCCGGCGGAACTTCCATCATTTCCACAGAAAATATATATTAATAAAAACCCGCAGAAATCTCAGCCAAGTGCATCACGGGAACCAGCCTCTCAGACATCGAAGGCATCTTCGAAAATAGATGATTAGAAATGGGGCATCCATCATTAAAGATATTCAATCCTGGACATGCCCTCTTCTCATTGCTGCCGTCAATGAAGAATTGACGGTGTCTGAGGACCCACACACCAAGTTTCAGGAAGTTTATTTTCCTCCAGCACCAGATTTCTAAATGGACAATGTACCCCTCTACACTACCTTAATATTTACCCTCTGTTTAAGAACTACATATTTACCTTAAAACACTTATTTTAGGAACACATTTCAGTATTTATTTTACTGAACGACTGCCGTAAAACAACAAATTCCAAACATAGGACTGTGATATTAAGCCTACTGCTGAATGCGTTCTCCTCCACGCCCCTTCCCCCGTCCCCCGTAAGCTCGATGGCCGTTCTCTCTGACAGCCATCTATCCGCACGAGTCACCTCTATAGTCACCTCCAGAAATGCCACCCTCTACCCACCCTCAACGACCCTTACTTTGGTGTCAAACGTTTCTCTCCACCGACCAGTCATTCATCCCTCCTCCCACCCTCACACTCGGCATCCTTCTGCTTGTCCTGCAGTGAATGCTCCACTCCCCACCGTGACCATTAATGTCCCTGATTCCCACACACCCGACTGCCATGTCTTCCATCCCTGGTGTTACTGTCTCCCAGCGATAGGGGTTCAGTGACGCGCCCCGTGGTGATTTACAGCCCTGGGATTGGAGGGGGAGAAGCGTAGGAAAACCGTCTGCCCGGAGTAGGGGAGACCCTGTCCGTCACTCGGCTAACACCCACCTGCAGTCTGCCCACCTCAGCCATCGCTTCAGACCAGAGTACTTCCACGCCAAGTGATATCATACCGACGGGAGTTCGTTTTGCCTATCGGACCCAAGAGAGTAATCCCACTGGTGACAGTCCCTGCGTCGGTGTGCCGCACCATTTCCTCACCCTCACACACCAGGCGGCTTCACCAGCAGCTTGCAGTTGCCTCAGAGTGACTCGGCATTGGTGGGGAATTGGGATGGGCTGTTTCAGGCCACTGCATTGTCTGCTGTGGGAGCAGGCTGCTCTATGCGTCCGGTGGGGCTGCACAGACCTTCTTAATGGCCCGCCGGTACCGAAGGCAGCGAGCTTTTAGCAAGAGACGGAGACCAGTTTAATGCAAACAGCGTCAGTTTTATTGAGTCATGCAGCTGGATGGATTAACGGTTATACGACGGCGGGACAGCGATCAGCGGGATAGTGTATAGTCAGTACCGATACCAGAGAGTGTGAACACCGGAAAACTTTAACCCCTTCCCATAATCAGAGCAGAGGAGAATTATTGCAGTTACACGGAGACAGGAGGTGGATCATATCGAACGTCCACTGCGTGTTCTGCCCAGTGTCTGTAACGCTCCAGCGCCGACAACCCGTGCGGCCAGACAGAAGTGGTCTGTGGCCTTCATCTTCCCCAGTGCGTTCCCCGAGGAGACACAGACATCCCCTCCAACCCCAAGCGTCAACCTGCGTGGCCCGCGGTTTTTGATGTATTTCCGATCTCACTCTTTCACCAGGAATGCAAAAGAGCCCGAGGAAGGACTCATCTGAATGTTCACCGTGACGCGGCGCCCCACACCAACATGGGCAAAGTTTTCTCAAGGCTGCTTCCATTATCAACGTGGCCTAATGTTCTTGGGTCAGTGGAGGATCATGGTGGCCGGAAGTCCTAGAACTGGGCTCCTCAGCCAGCCACATTGCGGTTACTGCGGGGGTCGGTGATGATCGGTCACGTGTTGGTTATCGGGTGCCGAGGCCAGGCTGGGTGAATAGGCCAGTGCTTTGATTACTGAATAACGGTATGGGAATGCGTTATTAGCGGAGTGCGTGCCGAAAGCGGTGATTGATACGAAGCAAGGTGGGGGGATCCAAAGCGATTTCCGTCGTCCTCACATGCGTGGGCAATCCGCTCTGCCAGTGGCAACGAACCAGATCTCCACACTGAAAGGTGCAAGAGAAAGGTGAGGGGAAACTTCCTGAGTGCAACCGCTGTCCCTTTATTGACGGGATCGTCCTCATCAGCAGAGAACCGGCCCCAAAAATCGGCAGTGCTTGGCCGGCTGAGTGTGGAGAGCCGGCGGCACAGATGCGCTGAGAAACGCATTCCTACCGTTAGGCAGCATGGGATCTACGATCAGACAGGGTAAAAATATCGCCAGCAAGGAGACTAAATATCCAAGGTGTTTTCCACGGATGTGGGGAACTGAAGGATTACATGTGTCAGGACAGGACTGATCAGGAATAACAGAGCCTGGTGTCGGAGAGGTAGGAAAGGTCCTTAATGAATATTTCTCTCAGTATTCATGATTCAGAAAGACCTTGACAAATGTGAGCACAACGATAACAGGCTGATATGCTTGAACAGGTCAATGTTGTGTAGGATAAGTGCATAGAATGGACGATCTGACAATTCAGCTGCAGATTGGCCAATATGACGTTGAGGTTATCTCTGAAACTTGGTTAAGGGATGGCTGCCATCGGGATCTGAACCTCCAAGGATATAAGGTATATCGGAAAGATAGGTTAGTAGGCAGAGGGGGTGCTGTAGCTCTGTGTATAAGAAATAATATTAAATCATTGGAAAGAGGTGACATAGGATTGGAAGGCGTCGAGTCTCCATGGGTTGAGTTAAGAAATAGCAAGGGTAAAAGGACATTAATGGCAGTTGTATACAGGCCTCCAAACAGCAGCCGGAATGTGGTTTACAAATTACAGCAGGAGATAGAAGACTCATGTCAGAAAGGCAATGTCATGATAATCGTTGGGGATTTTAACATGAAAATGGATTGGGAAAACTGGGTCAGTACTGAACCTCGAGAGAGAAGTTGTAGAATGTTTAAGGGATAGCATTTTAGAAACCGTTTGTTGCTGAGCCAACTAGCGGATCGGCTGTGCTGGATTGGGTGTTATGCAATGATTGGAGGTGGTAAGAGAGCACAAGGTGAAGGAGCCATTAGGGAACAGTGATCGCAATATGATCGAGTTCATATTGATATTTGAGAGGGAAAATAAAATCTAATGTGTGGAATTTCAATGGAATAAAGGATATTGCAATGGCATGGAAGGGAAACTGGCCGAAGTTGACTGGAAAGGGACATTTGAAGGAAAGACAAAGAAGAAGAAATTTCAAGAAGAAGAAGGGCGGGACCGCGGCTGGCAAGTAGAGTCAGAGCCGATGTAAAGGCAAAAGACGGGCCATAAAATAAAGCCGCAGCTAGTGGGAAGATCGAGCATTGGGAAGCTTTAAAAAACTTGCGGAAGTAAACTACGAAGGTCATTAAGAAGGAAAAGATGAATTACAAGAGGAAGCTGGAGACTAATATCAAAGAAGATACCAAAAGCTGTTTATTGTACATTAAGGGTAAAAGAGAGTCGAGGGCAGAAATAGGATCAATACAAAATGACGCCGGAGATACTGCAATGAGAGATGTAGAGATGGCAGAGGAACTGAATGCGTATTTTGTATCAGTGTTCACAATGGAAGAGTCAGCAGTGTACCGAACATTCACGAGTGTCAGGGAAGTGAAGCACGTGCTGTGAAAATTACGACTGAAAAGGTGCTCAGGAAGTTTAATGGTCTGAGGGTGGATAAATCTCCTGGACCTGATGGATTGCACACCCGTGTTCTGAAAGAAGTAGCTGGAGAGAATACAGAGGCATTAACGATGATCTTTCAAGAATCGATAGATCCTGACATGGTAGCGGATGACTGGAAGATTGCAAATGTTACTCCTTTATACAGGAAGGGTGGGAGGCAGCAGAAAGGAAACTATAGACCTGTTAGCATGACATCAGTGGTTGGGAAGTTGTTGGAATTGATTGTCCGGGATGAGATTACGGAGTACGTGAAGGCACATGACAAGAAAGGTAAAGCCAGCATGGTTTCCTGAAAGGAAAATCCTGCCTGACAAACATACTGCAATTCTTTGAGGAAATTAAAAGCAGCGTAGACAAAGGAGATGCAGTAGACGTGGTGTACTTGGATGTTCAAAAGGACTTTGACAAGGTGCCGCACATGAGTCTGTTTAGCAAGATAAGAGCCAATGGAACTACAGGGAAGTTACTAGCTTGGTTACTAGTCTGATCGACAGAAAACAGAGAGTGGAATGAGAGGATCGTATTTTGGTTGGCTACGGGCTACCAATGGAGCTCCACAGTTGTCACTGTTGGGACCGTTACTTTTTACGATGCACGTTAATGATTTTGACTACAGTATTAATGGATTTATGGCCAAATTTGCCAATGATACCAGGATAGGTGGAGGAGCGGGTAGTGTTGAGGAAGCGGAGAGCCTGCAGAGAGATGTAGGTAGTTTAGGGGAATTGGCAAAGTATTGGCAAATGAAATACAATGTTCGAAAGTTTATGGACTTGCACTTTGGTGGAAGAAATAAACGGACAGACTATTATTTCGATCGGGAAAGAATTCAAAATGCAGAACTGCAAGGGAATTGGGACCTCATGTGCAGGACACCCTAAAGGTTAACCTCCAGGTTGAGTCGGTTGTTAATCAAGGCGATTGCTATGTTGGCATTCATTTCTCGAGGCACAGAAACACAGAATCATAGAAAACCTGCAGCACGATATAGGTCCCTCGGCCCACAAAGCTGTGCCGAACATGTCCTTACCTTAGAACCTCCTAGGCTTACCCATAGCTCTGTATTTTTTCGAAGCCCCATGTACCTATCCAGGAGCCTTTTAAAAGACCCTATCGGTTCCCTCTCCACCACCGCCGCCGGCTGCCTATTCCAAACACTCGCTACTCTCTGCATAAAAAATACCCCTGACATCTCCTCTGTCCCTACTTAAAAACACCCTAAAACTATATCCTCTCGTACTAGCCACTTCACTACTGGGAAACAGCCTCTGACTATCCACATGACCAATGCCTCTCATTATCCTGTACACCTCTATATGGTCATCTCTCATCCTCTGTCGCTCCAATGAGAAAAGGCCCCAGTTTACTCAATTGATTCTCATCAGGCATACTCCCAATGAAGGCAACCTCATTATAAAATTCCTCTGCATCCTTTCTATGGTTTCCAGGTCCTTCCTGTAGTGAGGCTACCAGAATTGAGCACAGTACTCCAAGCGGAGTCTGACCACGGTCCTATATAGCTGCAACATTACCTCTCGGCACTTAAACAGACGGCCAATACATTGTATGCCTTCTCAACCGCACAGTCAACCAACGTAGCAGCTTTGAGTGTCTTATGGACTTGGAACCCAAGATCCCTCGAATCCTTCACATTGCCAAGAGTCTTACCGTCAATGCAATATTCTGCCATCATTATTAACCTACCAAAATATACCACCTCACACTTATCTGGGTTGAACTCCATCTGCCAATTCTCAGCCCAGTTTTGAATCCTATCACGGTCCCGCTGTGACAGCCCTCTACAAGATCCACAACAACCCCAACATTCGTGTCATCAGCAAATTTACTAACCCATCCCTCCACTTCCGCATCCAGGTCATTTATAAAAATCACGAAGAGTAGGGGTCCCTGAGGCAAACCACTGTTCAACGACTTCCATGGAGAATATGACCCGTCTACAACCACTCTTTCTCTTCTGTGGGTAAGCCAGTTCTGGATTCATAAAGAAAAATCCCCTTGGATCTCATGTCTACCTACTTTCTCAATAAGCCTTGCATGGGATACCCTATTAAAATGCCTTGCTGAAATCCATACACACTACAGCTACGGTTATACCTTCATCAATGGGTTTAATAACATCCTCAAAACATTCAATCAGGCTCGTAAGGCAACGACATGCTGACAACGGCATGCTGACTACTCCCAATCATATTATGCCTCTCCAAATGTTCATAAATCCTGCCTCTCAGGATCTTCCCTATAAGTTTACCAACCACTAATGTAAGACTCACTGGTCTATAATCTCCTGGGCTATCTCACCTCCCTTTCTTGAATAAGGGAGCAACTCCCGCAGCTCTCCAATCCTCCGAAACCTCTCTCGTCGTCGTTGATGATGCAAAGATCATCCCCAGAGGCTCATCAATCTCCTCCCTCGCTTCCCACAGTAGCCTGGGGTGCATTCCTTCGGGTCCCGGTGACTTATCCAACTTGATCTTTCCAAAAGTTCCAGTACATTGTCTTCCTTAACATCTACATGCTCAAGCTTTTCAGTCGGCTGCAAGTCATCCCTACAATCGTCAAGATCCTTTTCCGTAGTGAAGCAAAGTATTCATTAAGTACCTCAACTGTCTCCTCCTGTTTCATACAAGTTTTTCCACTGTCACACTTGATTAGTCCTATTATCTCACGACTTATCTTCTTGCTCTTCACATACTTGTTCAGTGCCTTGGGGTTTTCCTTAATCCTTTCCCACAAGGCCTTCTCATGGCTCTTTCCGTCTCTCCGAATTTCATTCTTAAGCTCATTCCTGCTAGCCTTATAATTTTCTACATCTCAATCACGGTCTAGTTTTTGAACCTTTCGCAAGTTCTCCTTTTCTTCTTGACTAGAAGTATAACTGTCTTTGTACACCACAGTTCCTGTATCCTACCATCCTTTCCCTGTCTCATTGAAACGTACCGCTGTAGGACCCCACGAAAATATCCCTTGAACATTTTCCAGAATTCTTCTGTACGCTTCCCTGAGAACTTTTTTTTTTACAATTTATGCTTCCATTTTCCTGCCTGATAGCCTCATATTTCGCCTTGTCCAATCAAACCTTTCCCTAACTTATCTGTTCCTATTCCTCCACAATGCTGTGGTAAAGGAGAGAGAATTGTGATAACTAGCTCCAAAATGCACTTCTACTGTGATACTTGACAACTGACCAGTTTCATTTCCCGATACCTGAATAAGTACAACCTCTCCTCTGGTAGGCTTATCTACATATTGTGTCAAGAACCCTTCCTCAACACACAACTCCATCCCATCTAAATCCTTCACTCTAGGAAGATGCCAATCAATATCTGGGAAATTAAAATTTCCCACCACAAAACCCCTGCTATTATTGTACCTCACTTCACTTGGAATATAAGAGCAGGGATGTGATGTTGAGGCTCTATAAGGCACTCGTGAGACCACACTTGGAGTATTTTGGGCAGTTTTGGACTCATTATTTTAGAAATATATTCTGACATTGGAGAAGGTTCAGAGAAGCTGCACAAGAATGATTCTAGGAATGAAAGGGTTACCGCATGAGGAACGTCTGGCAGCTCTTCGGCTGCATTCCCTTGAGCTCAGGAGAATGAGGTGGGATCTCGGAGAAACATTCCGAATTTTAAAAGGCGTGGAAAGATATGGCAAAGTTATTTCCCATGGTAAGGGACTCCAGGAAAATAGGGCACGATTTCAGGATTGAAGGACGTCCTTTGAGAACTGAGATGCGGACAAATTACTTCAGTCAGAGGGTGGTAAATCTGTGGAATTTGTCGCCACCAGCGACTGTGGAGGCGAAATCGTTGGGAGTATTTAAGGCAGTGGTAGATAGGGTCTTGATTAACCAGGGCGTCAAAGGGTATGGGGTGAAACCGGGCGAAAGGGGATGACTGGAAGAATTGGATCAGGCCATGATTGAATGGCGGAGCAGACTCGATGGGCCGAATCTGCTCCTGTATCTTCTGGTCTTATGAGCTGAATCCTTTCAAGACCCTGAGGATAGTTAAGTCTCTGGTGCCGGGGGATATTTACTCCAGTTTTCTAAGGGAAGAGCAGTAAGGTCTTTAGGCGCTTTTGGCGATGGACTTTGCGTCCTACTGCCCTCTTCAGTCGTACCGGCGGATTTCAAGGAGTAAATGTTTATTTTTTGTTCAAAGAATCTAATGGGGATAATGGCGGGAATCATAGAACAGTAAAGCTTATGCCATTGTGTGTAAAATGCTCCAGTAGATATCCAGGCAGTATATACAGGCATTTGAAGAAATAGAGTCTGATTAGAGATGGTCAGCATGGTCTTGCCAGGTGCAGGTCATGTCTCAAGAATGTGATTGAATTCTTTCTGATGCTGCAAACCACGTTAATGGTTTGTAGGAGGATGGTGTATACATGAATTTTATTAAGATGTTTAATAAGATTCCTCATTGTTGGCCCACTCAGAAAGTCATGTGATAGGGGATCCAGAGAATCTTGTCTGTGTAGGTAAGACTGGCATGCCCAAGAGACAGTGGGCTAGCAGTTGGAGATTATTGCACCTGGAGCTCAATGAGATGCTGTGATCCGTAGCGATCTGTCGTGTGACTCCTGGATTTTCTGAATTTTACAAATGAGTTGGATGAGGAAATGGATAGACATAGTAAACAGGCAAAACATGGATGCTGTTATGGATCATGTGGTGGGTTATCTCAAGTTACAAACTGGGCATTGATAGATGCAGAGCTGGGTTGAGAAATGGCAGGTCAAGTTGAGTATGGGAAGAGTGAAGAATTACACTTTGAAAGGCCGTATTTGATTGCAGAATCCATGGTTAATGACAGTTTACTGTAATTGAAAATATTGAAGAGCAGAAGCACTTTCAACGTTGACGTCCATTATCCCTTAATGTTTCTGCGCCATTAAATAGAATGGTTCAGAGTGTCTATGGATGGTTTAGGATAAACCGCCCGGGGAACGAGTTCAATAGCCGCGAGGTAATGTTGCAGCTCTATAAAACTTGAGTTAAACCACACTGGGAAATTGTGCTACACCCCAGATTGGAAACATCTGAAAAGGGGAGGGAATTTTAAAGCGATTTTTTGGTCATGTATAGGGGCTGCCAAAAGTGTGTTTTTACGCATAGTAGTGAGTGTGTGAAACGCAGTATCAATGGTGGTAGTATAGACACATGCATTAGGATCAATTCAGAGATTTTCTTAGCACACGGATAACGGAGCAATAGACGGCTTTGTCGGAGAACAAGTTTAGAGGCGCTAAAACATCAAGGACCAAAGGGGCTACAAAAACCTGCACTGTTCAGTGTTTTCTTATCTATGTACAGGATAAACTAGGATGGTTCGCACAGTTTATAATAGGGAGGATCATGCCTGGGCAATGTTTCAGGAGCTCAGGGTAGGGACAGAGATCAGTGACCACACCGGGGTCGTGGAGACATTACAGGAGCCGAAGGAAGCTGTTCAAAACCGTTCCTTCCCTTGAAAGAGCAAAGTGAGGAGAGTTTCTTCTCTTTCTCGCCGCTTCGCTCCCCGCCCGACCGTGCATGAGCACAAGGCTGGTACTGTAACGTCTCTGGTTCATTAACTAACGCAATCACGGACAGAGCATTCGGATGCCACTTACCCTGACTGCATCATGCTGAAGTAATACGATACCCTGATGGAGAGGGTGGAAAAATAAGAAAAATAATTAATGCTCCGACATCGTGAAGTTAATTGTCACCCACAATCCACATCTCACTGACACTCAACACTGATCCCTTCCCGATATGCTCAGAGGCAGCACCGGGACATCAAACTACCTTCCCTTTGGACACGTTGACCGTCCAGCTTCAACATCAAGTTCAAATTTTCCACCAAACCCCTTTCCTCCGTTTGCTCCAAACCGTGGAGCCCTACTGCGGTTCGCTGGGGCACTGGCCCAGCTTATCTCCCCTCTCACACAATGCAGCAGTCACACTTTATCAGTTCTTGGAGGAGTAGCGTGACGACGGAGGCTTCTGGAATAGAAAGCGTACGATCACACTGATTGGTTTGCACGACAGGCTCTGCAATAGCTGCTAGAACATTAATGAACAGCCATGTAATGTGAATAACAACATGTGTAAAATTACAAGTTTGATCTCATGGGGATCTTCAACTTCCCCGATACAAAAATGTACATTCTCAGTGCAAGAGTAATAGACGGGGAGAATGTATTAAATGTATCCAGGATGCTTTATTAAATCCAAACGTGCACACTCCAGCGAGAGGAGGTGCTGGAGTGAAAAAGCAAACGTATGTAAAGCTCCCTAAATTCGGATCAAAGGGTGGAAATCGAGAGTATAACGAAGCCAGTAAAGAACGAAAAATGCGAACGAGGAAAACCAAAAGGGGACGTGAAAAGTCCCTGGCAAGCAGGATTAAAGTGAGTTTAATTAAGCAGTATTCAATAGAAACATCAACAGCAAATGACTAACTATGGACAGTGTATAATCATGTCACTTTGGGGAGCTAGGGAAGGCTATGTTTGCTTCAATGCGGAAAATGTAAGTGACGTATTCACTGAGTATTTTGCTTCCGTATTTATCAAGGTAAAAGACATGGAGGAGCAACAGATCGGAGCTCAGTGTATAAATATGTTAGGTGTTTAGAGGTGAAGTAGGAGAAGGAAGTGTTGGGCCTCCGAATGAGTTTTCAGGTGGATAAGTCTCCAGGACCTGATGGAATTTCCACAGGTTAGAGAAGGAAGAAAGAGACGGAATTGCACGGTCCTTGGCAAATATCTCCTCCCTAGCCACGTGAGAGATCCTAGAGGACTGAATACTGGCTAACATTTTACATCTACATGAAAAGGGGAAAAAAGAGAAATGCTGGAAACTATTTACACGTGAGTCTCACGTTAGTTTCTTACAAGAGAGAATTAGTTGCTGAAGGGCCTTTTTGAATCTAGAGTTCTAATTAGTGAACCTCAGCAGGGACCTGGGCTGGGACCCCTTCTGTTCGTGATGTGAATAAATAAGCCGGATGCAAATGTCGACAGATTTGTTAGTAAGTTTTCGGATGATACCTAGATTTGTGGAGTTGTGGATAGTTTAGAAAAAAACTTGCAAAACGTGCAGCGCAACATAGATCAGTTGCAGATATAGACAGAAAAATGGTAGAAGGAGTTTAACCCCGATGAATTTGGAATGTTGCACCTTGGTCGGGCAAATGCGAGGAGCAAGTACTCTGCTATTGAAAAAAAACCTTAATTATTTTGCTGCTTAGAGAGATCTTGAAGTCCAAGTACATAGCACCTCGGAAACAGTTACAAAGGTCGATAAGGCGGTTAAGGAAGCTTATGCAATGTTTGCCTTTATTATTTAAGATATTCAGTACAAATGGCAATAGGTTATGTTGTAAATTTATGAAAATCTAGAGTATTGCATATAATTCTAGTCATGCCACCGTAGGAAGGATGTTGAGGGTTTGGGTAGAGAGCAGAAGAGGATTACCAGGATGCTGCCTGGTTTAGAAGCCATGTGCTAACATTAGACACGACAACTTTTGTTTGCTTTGGAGCGAAGGAAGCTGACTGGGAATTGTGAGAGGCGCAGATAGAGTACACAGGCAGTTTCTTTT
Source organism: Mobula birostris (assembly GCF_030028105.1). Classification (NCBI taxonomy): domain Eukaryota; kingdom Metazoa; phylum Chordata; class Chondrichthyes; order Myliobatiformes; family Myliobatidae; genus Mobula; species Mobula birostris. Next base: position 43,812 of record NW_027278664.1, on the reverse strand, counting down.
TCCCAGGGTATATATATCTAATAACAGAGGTCATGGATTGTAGATGAGAGAGGGTATGTTCGAAGGCGATGTGAGGGGTAACTTTTAATCCAGAGAATGGTGAATGTTTGGACTGTGCTGTCTAGCGTGGTGGTAGAGGCAAATACATCAGAGGTTTTAGGAGATGGTAAGATAGGAAACCCTGTGATTGTGAGGAAGTCGGAAGAATATGGGCATTGTGTAAGTAAGAGGAATTCGTTTGGCGGGGGGTGGGGTTCATTTACTTTCCAGTTCGGCACAATATTGTTGACCGAAGGGCCTGTTCCAATGCTGTATTCTTCTATATTCTTTCTTCTCTCCCTCCCACCCTTCCGGCAGCATGAAAGCGCACCCAATGTTGCGACGGGCCTGGTTCATTTAACGCCTCCAGACAAACACAGCTTTCGAATTCCAATTGCCTGCCGATAAAGACTTGGTTTTTCCAGAACCATCTCCTATTTGAAGAATATGAAGAAGATACAAAAGTTGGTTGTGTGAAAAACTCTCTGAGAAACGGTGCAATGTTCACTCAGCCTTCTCTTTGTGCGCACTATGGGTTGAGGTGCTATTTTAAGTGGGACGGTACAGAGGGTCCATATGTTACCGACACTCAGCACTAAAGTGAGGTGAGGGACTGTAGGATGTGTGAGGCCGAACAGATTGTAAGCATTTTCGTAACACTGTACATATATTGTTATTACGTTTTCTATATTTACATAATTCATTGTGAGTTATATATAGGAGGTACCTGAATGGCATACGCCTTTATGGCAATACGTTATATGTGAGTACCTCACGAATAGAACAATAAGTAGACAAGTTACCCCGGACATCTCTGTATTTCATTGGATTATTTTCCAGAGTTAGTGAACATAACAGCACGGGAAACGAAGGCGTTAATGTTTTGGGCAGAGTAGGGGAAGGATATCCTGGGTCAGATCTCCTTGTTCTCATAAAACAGGACAAAAGTGTGAGCACATTTCCCGTATAGTATCTGCAGGGACTGGGAGTGTTGGTTCTAATAACCAGGCGAGACTATAGCTGCGCGACGTGTGCAGTCAAGGGGAGCACAACATTTCCAAGAAGACCATATTTTAAGGTATAAGGAGAACAAACGAGAGATTTCAGGGCATATTGGACCAATTGAAAGTGACTCTCCACCTCATATTCTCGATATTGATATTTATTGCTTATTCAGCTACTATTATGATTTCTTATTTTCCATTTTGCCTTCCAATACTTTGTTGTATCTGGTACATTGGTCGCCAATACCATAAAATCAGAAGAGCTTAGGATCATAAGACATAGGAGAAGGATGCGGCTATTTGGCACATGAAGTCTGCTGCACTATTTTATCATAGCTGATCTATTTTTTTCCCCTCTCAGTCACAATCTCCTGCCTTCTCAAGTATCCTTTCATGTCCTGACTAATCAGGGTTCAATCAAGCTGTGCCTAAAATATACTAAATAACTTGGCCCCACAGCTGCCCGTGGCAACAATTTCCACATATTTACAATTGTCTAGCTGAAGACATTCCGCCACATCCCCTTTCTAAAGGACATCCCTCTATTCTCCTGTTGGCTCTGGCCTCAGATTCCCGCACAATGGGATGCAAGCCTTCCAGAGTTTCCCTATCAAAGCCATTCAGCGTTGCATGGGCTTGAATTCTAGACAGTAGAGGCCGAGAGCCATCCAATGTTCTTCATATGATAATCCTTCCAATCCTGGACTTATTTTCCTGAACCTCATACATCCTCTGAATTTTCAAAAATGTCAGCACATCCTTTCTTAGAAAAGCGGCCCGAAACTGTATACAATCTCTAAGTGAGTTCTCATCTCTGCTTTATAAAGCCTTAATAATACGTCTTTGCTTTCTTTTATTCTACTCCTCTGGAAATAGATGCCTAACATCGTATTTGCCTTCCTCACCACCGATTCAGCCGGGAAACTTAACTTCACATTCTTGCCCGAGGGCACCCGAAATCATGTGCTCCTCAGATTTTTGGTTTTGTTTCTGCGCTTGGAAGATAATCTGCCCTTTTATTTCTTCTGCCAATTGCCTGACTATCAACCTTCTGAAAAGTACTCCATCTGCCACTTCTTTGTGCATTTCCCTACTCTGTCTAGGTCTGTCTGTGGGGTCTCATCCTCTTCCAAACTTTCTGAAACTTCACCTATTTTCGTATCATCTGCAAATTTTCCACGAAAGAAAATGACAGTTACCTCATCCAAAATCATTGACATGTAACGTAAGAAAGAAGCTGTCCCAACCCAGATCCCTGAGGGCAACCCTAGTCACCGGCAGCCAAACAGAAAAGTCTCCCTTCTTTCCCACAATTCGCCTTCTGCAAATCAATGCTAGTGTAGTTTTTGTAATACCATGGACTCTTACATTATTATGCAACCTCACGAGCGGTACTTTCTGAAGATTCATGTACACAACATACCGTTTTTCTATCCTGCTTGTTAGTTTCTGAAATTATTCCAACAGATTTTCAGGCAAGAGGTTCCGTTGAGGAAACCATGCTGACAAGTGACTACTTTACAGGCGCCTCCAAAACGCCAAACCACATCCTTATCAACTTTCTCCAACGTTTTACCAACCACTGATGTCTAACGAACTTTCCTACAATTTCGTTAGTTCTGCCTCTCCTGCTTCTTGACGAGGGGCATGACATTTGCAATTTTCCATTCCTTCGCAACAGTGCCAGGATTTCTTTCTTGAAACATCTCAACTAATGCCTCTACCATCTCTTCAGTCACCTTCTCAGAAGCCTGGAATGTATGCCATCCTGTCCAGGAGACATCCACATTAGACCTTTCAGTTTCCAAGAACTTTCTCCCTTGAAATGGCAACTTCTGACATTTCTGCCCACAGAGACTCTCTATCTGCTCGAGTTTCCATAGTAACGTTTGATGTAAAATATATATTCAGTTCGTCTGCCATTTCATTGTCTCCTATTACTAGCTCTCCAGTATCATTTCCCAACAGTCCGATATCCACTCACGTCTCTCTTGTGCACATTATGTATCTGAACAAACCTTTGACATCGTCTTTAATATTATTTAGTAGTTTGCTACGCATTCCATATTTTCCTTTTTAATAACTTTTTATTTCTCTTCTGTTGTTTTTTTTAAAAAGGCTTCCCCATCCTCTAACTTCGCACTAATTGCTTTTGTGCTAGTTTTGACATCTCTTTTCAGCCAACGTTATGACGCATTTCCTTTATAAGGCTTCTTCCACTTGTGGTTGTATACATTCACGCCTTCCTGATTGTTTCCAGAAATTCCAGCATTGATTCTGTGTCTCCAGCCGTCCCAGTGGTCTTTTCCAATTAATTTTAGCAAACTGCTTTCTCATGCCGCTGCAATTCCCTTTACTCCACTGTAATGATGATACATTTGACTCTAGCTTCTCCGTCTCAAATGCCAGTGTAAATTTTATTATAGTATGATCACTTTCCCCATGACGGCTATTACCTTAAACTCTCTGATCTAAAGAGCAATCTTGTAGCCATTCTAGAAATGTCCACTCTAGGATCCTGCACCAAAATGATTTTCCCAATCTATCTGCATATTGAAATCCCCTATGACTATTCTAACATTCCATGTTTTGGATGCATTTTTATCCCGTTTTCCTTTGTAGACCATATCCTTACCGCCCAAGAGACAGTTTGTATCGAAAGGGCTTGCCAGTCTGTATATCAGCTTTTTTTTTACCCTTGCTGTTCCTTAGATTTACCCACAACGAATCAAAACATTCAGACCCTTTGGTAACCCTTTCTAATTAGTCGATTTGAGTTTTTATCAGCAGAGGTATGCCACCCCCTGTGCCTACCTGTCTGTCGTTTCGATACAACCTGTGTCTTGGATGGTAAGCTCCAAGCTGTCATCTTTCAAAAAAAGATTTAGTGATGCCATAACGTCATACGCGTCAACTGTGACACAAGACCATCTCACCTATTCCGTATATCACCTTCAATACGGAACTCACCCTTTTACAAACGTTTGTGCATTGTAACTCATGTTGTCCACTGCCATTCTGTCGCATCGTCAGAGCACTCCGTGCTCGCAGTCTCACTGCATACTGTCTCTGTCTGGAAACCAAATACCTCATGTTCGGCACTCGCACTCTGGTTGCCATTTCTTTGCCAAATTAGCTGAAACCGTTCATAAACCTGAAGGACTGACTCCTACACCAATTCCGCAGCCACGCATTCACCTGTCAAGTCATCGTATCCTTCCCCCACTGGCGATATCGAGACATTAATCACGCTACTAATATCCTGCAGGTCATTTTTTCAGCTTTTTATCCAGCTCCATCAATTCTCTCTTCAGGACCTCCTCACTTGTTATAACTACGTTATTGGTGCCAGAATGCTGACCTTCACCCCGCAGAATGTCTTGGACCTGATCTGAAACATCTCTGATCCTGTCAGCAGGGAGGAAACATACCATCAGAGTCTGGCTATCGCGCCCACACAATCTTGTCTCTGTTCCTCCGACTATGGATTCTCCAATCACCACTGCAGTCTCCTCAGCTCTCTTATTCTCTGAGCCACAGCACCAAATACAGCGCCAAGGGCCGGTCAGTGCTGCTCGTCCATGCTCTCAACAGCATCCAAGTTGGTATACTGTTCATTAGGGGAAGCGACGACACTTCCTTTCCTTCTCCTGACAGTCTCCTAGTTGCCTTTCTCCTGCAACCTCAGGGTGATAAACTGCCTATAGATCCTAGCTATCAGCTTCCCATTCTCAAGTTTGAGTCGAAGGTCATAGACCCGCAGCTCCAGTTCCTGATGACACTGCGGATCTGCAGCTCGGTTCTCCTGGTGCAGATGTGCACCGGGAGACTGGGGATCTCCCAGAGTTTCCATCTCGCACATACCGTACGAAACACTGCCGTGCAGCCATTCCCGCTATTGTTCCATAACAGACGGGAATTCAAGAATTAAATATCAAAGAGAATCTTGCGAACAAGAGGAAGGTTCTGGAATCCAAGAAACACACACAGAATACTGGACGAATTCAGGAGAGGAGGCAGCATCTATACAAAAAAACGTGCTCTCGAAGCTTCAGGCTGCAACACTTCGGCAGGACTGGAGGGGAAAAAAACTGAGCACTAGATGGAAAAGGTGTGTTGCGGGGAGTGAAGGACAGAAACACAATGTGATAAGTGAAACAAGGGGGAAGGGTGAAGTGCAGAGCTGGGAAGTTGATTGGTGAAAGAGAAATAAAGCCATTGGGGAATGAAGGTGGTGGAGGGGTGATTTGTAGCTCCAGAGAGAGGCGACGTGCAGCAAAGGACATAAGTTGCGAGAAGGAAAAGGGCATTGGAAGTGGTAACGAAACCATTTTAAAATCACCATATTAACAGCGGAGGTGGTGAGGCGATACATTCTGAAAGTTACAGGCTTGTGACCTTTATTTCAGTCGTTGGTAAAATGTTGGATGCTGCTATTACGAGTGCGCTTTTGATGTACTTGGACTCACGTTATGTGTTAGGCTAAATTCAGCATAGTTTCCTTCAGGGGAATAATGACTGAAAAATCTGTTAGTATGTTTTGAGGAAATAAAGGAAGGCTTGATCATAAGACAAGAAAAGCATAAACATATAAGACACATGAGCAAACTTTGGCCATTCATCTCACCGAGTCTGATCCACCATTCCATAACGGCTGATCCCGGACCACACTCACCCCATAAACCGGCCTTCTCAATATCCTTTGATGCTCTCACTAATCAGGGAAAGATCAACTTTCGCATGAAAATGCGCAAGAACTTACCCATATTGTGTTCTTTGGGTTTGTCTGGCAGTTTCCCGTTGCAATAGCTATAGCACTCATGCCTGCTCCTTGGCGCTCACGGACCACTGGAACATTGCTGGTGTCTTCGTCAATGAAGCGGATGTAAACCCAAATTCAGTCCGTCTGCCATTGATTTGTCTTCCATTTCTACATCATCAGCATAATTTTCCAGTGGCCCACTACCAACTCTCAGCTCCCTTTTACTCAAGATAATTGAAAAAAAAAGAACTTTTGATATCCTACAATATATTATCGGCTACTCTGCAGTCAAATTTCATCTTTTCCCTTCTCATCACTTTTTAGTTGCCTTTTGCTGGATATTTAAATAAGAAACTTACCAAACATCCAACTTCCCGCTCACTTTCGCTACCTTATATGTGCTTCCTTTTTTTAATACAATCCTTACCGCCGTTTGTCAGCCACGGTTGCCTATCTCTGCCGCTTGAGAACACTTTCCTCTGCGGCACAAATCTATCCTGCGCCTTCTGAATTATTCCCAGTAATTCAGACAACTGCTCTGTTGTCAACCCCGCCAGTATCCTCCTCCAATCCACCTCGGCAAAGTCTTTCCTCCTGCCCCTGTATTGCGATATTGATTCATGTGAGTCATGCTACTCCCTCTCAAATTGCAGAATTAATTTAATCATATTATGGTCACTGCCTCCCAAAGGTGCTTTACATTAAGCTCCCGAATGCGACCTGTGTTATTACAGAACAACCAATCCAAGATTGCCTTTCCCCGACTAAACTTGAGCACAGGCCGCGCGAAAAAGCCATCTTGTAGGCGATCAACAAATTCCCTGTGTTGCAATCCGACACCAATCTTTTTTTTTTCCACAATCCCCTTGCAGATTGCAGTCCTGCATTACAAATGTGTCATTACAATTCTTACATACCTTTTCTAGCTCATTTTGCAATCTGAAGCACACATCTTGGCTGCTAATTTGAGGCCTATATATGATTCCCACAATATTTTTTCCCAGTTTCAGTTTCTTCACTCCAGCTACAACGGTTCAACACACTTTGACGCTATGTCACCTCTTTATAATGATGTAACACCGTCTGAAAGCAACAGATCCACAACATCGCCGATACCTTTCTTTCAGTACACAGTATATCATTTGATGTTAAGCTCCTAGCTATGCTCTTTTTCCACCACGACTTACATATTACATCCCTAATTGCGCCACGAGTTCGTCCACCTTATTTTGATTGCAACGTGCAATACGTACAGCACCTTCAGTTCAGCATTTGTAGTCCTTTTGAATTTTGCCTCTGTGGCAGAATTTAACTCTTTGTTCTGTCTACATTTCTACCCAATCATTAACTTCTCCTCCATTACATGCCCGTTAAACCCATCATCTGTATATAAACCCGCGGGATCATGCTCAACAATACATCTTGCTTTCCGTTACACTGCCATGTTGTTTCACACCACTTTCGACAGCTCCACTAAATCTGAGAAAGTCAATTGCTGTTGCTTTCTTAGATTTTCAGAAGGCCTTTCACAAGGTGCCGCACATGAGGCTGCTAAACGAGCTAAGGTCACATGGTATTACTGGAGCACTCCCAACCCTTCCGTCAGCTTGAGCACCCACCCAATACAGCAGCTCTTTTGGCTCACTTATCGCCCCGCGCACTTTCACAATCTTCAATATCCACTTACCCGCAACGAGACGCTTCCTGCGATGAAGGAATTGCTTTTACGCGGGACCTGTGTTCAAAAATAGAAATAATTATATCCCGGCTCATCAAACCATTATTTCGTTCGTTTCCCGATCCTGCGTGAGCGTCCTACTGGTGTGATTCACTTTAAAAACTTTCGAGCATGTCAGTTTGAAAATAAATGAGTTTGAAGAATGTGAAGAAAACAAAGAATTAGAGGACGTGCCAGCAAAGCAGGATGCTCAGCGACGCAACACTACGACGGGCAGGGTGCAGAGAGGCGAGTTCGGAGCTGGTGCAGAGAGAGGACCTCGGAGATATTCCAGAACTCGGATGATTATTAAACAGGGCAAACGGCTGAGCACATAAACTGGGTTGAAGAGCTGGCCTTGAATGATCACGTGAGATCTCAGCACCTCACTTTGTGCGATTTAGACGGACAAAGAAAAATAACCCTGGAAAAACTCTTTTGTGGATAAGGAAACAATAAGCGATAGGGGAGAAGGGACAAAACATTCAAATTGAACATAATGCTGGAGAGGTTTGAATATGATTCAGGGAAATGATCGATGATCGCAATAAATATTTTGAATCCGTTTTCACTGCAGAAGGCACCAGTAACTTGACCAATTTTCAAGGGGAATGTATTGTGTGGCCTTTCAATCAACAGAGGTGGATTCATTAGAAAAGGCAGAAAATTCAAATTCAGGTGTCACGACAGATCCTTTGAGTGTGCTCGGCTTTAAATAGCGCCAGTCTAAGATCCCCAGGCTCAGGCGAGGGCAAAGCATCTGACAACTTTATCATTGTGTTCCTATTTCTCCATTCTGTTGTCGAGAATTACTACTTGGGCAGTGTTCTGTGTTTGCGATGCGGGAAATTAGAAACACCAGGATAATCAAGTCTGCCCCAGTGCACCGAGCTGCAGCTTCTGAGGGAAAGTTTGACGGAACTGGAGCAGCAGTTAATGATCCACAACTCATTCGGTAGAGATGTCTCAGCTCGGGTGCAAGGGATCCCCGAGGGCAAGCGTGAGCAACAATGACAAGGTGAGGAGGTCCAGAGAGAGTATCTAGGGAGCTCGATATAAAGCTGACAAACCGAACCTCCAGGGCTGCAATCCCTGCACAATCCAGTGCGTGAATAGAGATAGCTTTTCATCAGTGCGACTGAGACTTTGATTGTAGAGTTTCTCGTCAGTTGTTTATGTTTTCCGAATCGAGGAGCGACCAATCAGCAAGCGGTAGTGCGTAAGCAGTGATACTTTTCAGTCAGGGACAGGCAAAAGATTAAAAATGAACATATTTTCCAGCCATTTTTTTCCTGAGGACAGGGGTGCAGCAAAAGAGTTTTTATTTAATCCAGTGGCGATTCAGATTTTGAGGGAAGTCTGTCTTTTTTTTTTCAGGCTTTTTATCTGATTTTAGGAGCAACCACTCAGAAAGTGGGATTCATTGGAGAAGGCCCAGAAGACGACGTGATCGATCGGAGCTACCGGTTTGGAGAACTAAGCGCACCAACAAGTTTGCGTGTCGCACAACAGTGGTTGATCTCCCCTAGGGAACTAATATCCTGGAGGGGCGGTTTGCTAAGGCTATTGGGGACAGTTTAAGTTAGAATTGCTGGCGGGTGGGAACAGAACTAAAGGGATGAATAAAAGGGAGGTTGGCTCACCAATACAGAAAGCTTGGAGAGTGTGTGAAAGGAAGGATAGGCCGGTGATAGAGAAGGAACACGCTCAGACCGATGGTTTGAGATGTGTCTATTTTACTGCTAGGAGGATTATGAATAAAGCGGATGAGCTTAGAGCATGGATCAGCACTTGGAGCTATGATGTTGTGGCCATTATAGAGACTTGGATGGTTCAGGAGCAGGAATGGTTACTTCAAGTGCCAGGCTTTAGATGTTTCAGAAAGGACAGGGAGAGAGGCAAAAGAGGTAGAGGCGTGAAAATATTGATCAGAGATAGATTCACGGCTGCAGAAAAGGGGGAATTCAGGGAGGGGTGACAACGGAGTCTCTGTGGTTGGAGGTTATGAATTGTAAGGGGTCAATAACTCTACTGATGTCATGGTCCAGATCGGGGTCCCTTTAAATTTACTTTGTTTACGTTACGATCCGGACCGCGGACTCCCTGTTTCCCTTTGGTTCCCAGTTTTCCCGTGTCCCTCAGGCTTGGTGATACGAGGCAATTTACTCTCGGCTGAACCGGCAGTTTATAGTCTCTGGCTTTCTGCCGTTCGTGCGAGAGCGTTTGCAAAGTCACTAAAAGTACGGCGCGCCAACGTCATCTGGCCGGAGCAAGCTTAGTCTCCGCCCGAAGCGAGTGCCAGTAAGTCGCCTTTCCTCACCGGAGGAACGCTGTCAAGATACCTCGCCAAAGCGAGCCTGCAAAGTTTCCTCACCGAGGCGGATCAGTCCCTTAACCCGCCGGAGGGAATCAAGAGCCGCTTTCTTCTGTTTCCGGGCCGAGTCTAGAGCTCGCCACTACCCAGAGGCTCCAAGTACCACGTCCTGGCCCTGGCGGCATCCAAGTACCAAGTCCTGGCACAGGCGGCATCCAAGCACCAAGTCAAGTCCTGGGCCTCGCGGCATCCAAGTAGCAAGTCAAGTCCTGTGCCTGGCGGCATGCAACTACCACGTCCTGGCCCTGGTGGCATCCAAGTACCAAGTCAAGTCCTGGCCCTGGCGGCCTCCAAGTACCAAATCAAGTCCTGGACCTGGCAGCATCCGAGTCTCATGTCAAGTCCTGTCCCTGGTGGTCTGTAATTCCGAGTCCTAACCCAAACCCTTAGTCCCGACCTGCTAGACTCAAGAGCCAAGATCCAGCCTGCTAACCTCTCAAGATGTTTCTTGCATTTGGGTCCACCCTCGTTCCCAACGCCCCCCATTGTGACAACTGGATGTTTTTTATAGACGACCCAATAGTCGCAGGGACATCGTGGAGCAGGTAGGGGACAGATTCTGAGAAGGATTAATAATAACAGGGTTGTTGTGGTAGGAGATCTTAAATTCCCAAATATTGATTGGCATCTACCGACAGTGAGGGGATTAGATGGTTTGGAGTTTGTTAGTTGTGTTCAGGAAGGTTTCTTGACAAAATAGGTCTCTAAGCCTACAAGAGGAGAGGCCGTGCTTGATCTGGTATTGGGAAATGAACCTGGTCAAGTGTCAGGTCTCCCAGCGGTTGACCATTTTGTAGATAGTATTCACAATTGTACCTAGTTTACCGTAGTATTGGAGAGGGAAAGGAAAACACACGTTAGGGAAACGTTTAATTGAAATAAGGGAAAACATGAGGCTATCGGGCAGGAACTTGGAAGCATAAATTGGAAACAGATATTCTCAGGGAAACGTGCCGAAGAAATGTAGAAAATGTTCAGGGGATATCTGCGTGTGGTTCTGCATAGGTACGTTCCAATGAGAGAGGGAAAGGGTGGTAGTGTACAGAAACCGTGGTGTATAAAGGCTGTTGTTAATCTCGTCAAGGAGAAAAGAAGAGCTTACGAAAGGTTCAAAGAACTAGCTAATGGTAAAGATCTAGAAGATTATAAGGCTAGCAGGAAGGAGCTTAAGAAAGAAATTGGGAGACCCAGAAGGGGCCATGAGGGTGCTTTGACGGACAGGATTGTGGAAAACCCCAAGTCATTCTGCAAGTATGCGAAGAGCAAGAGGATAACATATGAGATAACAGAACCAATCAAATGTGAGAGTGGTAAAGTGTGCATGGAACCGGAGGGCACTTAATGAATACTTTGCTTCAGTATTCACCAAGGAAAAAGGATCTTGACGATAGTAGGGATGATTTGCAGCGGGCTGATAAGCTTGGACATGTAGATATTAAGGAGACGGGTGTACTAGCGCTTTTGGAAAGCATCAAGTTGGATAAGTACCGCGGACCGGATGACATGTACCCAGGGCTACCGTGGGTAGCGAGAGACAAGATTGTTGAGCCTCTAGCGATGATCGTTGCATCATAAATGGGGATGGGAGAGGTTCCGGAAGATCGGAGGTTTACGATGTTTTCCTCTTATTGAAGGAATTGAGTAGGGATAGCCCGGGAAATTACTGACCATTGAATGTTACTTCAGCGGTTGACACGTTGATCGAGAAAATCTGGAGAGTCAGGGTTTACGAACATTTGAAGAGGCATAATATGATTAGAAATAGTCAGCATTGCTTTGTCATAGGCAGGTCGTGCCTTACGAGCCTCATTGAATATTTTTGAGGATGTGACTGAACACATTGATGAAGGAAGAGCAGTAGACGTAGTGTATATGGATTTCACCAAGACATTTGATAAGGTACCACATGCAAGGTTTACTGAGAAAGTAAAGAGGCATAAGATCTAAGGGGACATTGCTTTGTCGTTCCAGAACTGGCTTGCCCAAAGAAGACAAAGAGTGGTTGTAGATGGGTCATGTTCTGCATGGAATTCGGTGCCTCAAGGATCTGTTCTGGGACCCTTACTCTTTGTGATTTTTATGAATGACCCAGATGAGGAAGTGGAGGGATGGGTTAGTAAGTTTGCAGATGACACAAACCTTGGATGTGTTGTGGATAGTGTGGAGGGCTATCTGAGGTTGCAGCGGGACATTAATAGGATACAAAACTGGGCTGAATGTGGCGTCCGGAGTTTAACCCAGATAAGTGTGAAATGGGTCATTTTGGTAGGTCAAATATGATGGCAGAATGTAGCTTTAATGGTAAGGCTCTAGGCTGTGTGGAGGATCAGAGGTTCCCTGGGGTCCGAGTCTATAGGACGCTCAAAGGAGCTGCGCAAGTTGACTCTGTGGTTAATAATGCGTACGGTGTATTGGCCTTCATCAATCGTAGAATTGAAATTAGGAGACGAGAGGTAGTGTTATAAGACCCTGGTCAGACCCCATTTGGAGTATTGTGCTCAGTTCTGGTCGCCTCACTACAGAAAGGATATTGAAGCCATAGAAAGGGTGCAGAGGAGATACACAAGAATGTTGCCTGGATTGGGGAGCATGCCTTATGAGAATAGGTTGAGTGAACTCGGCCTTTTCTCCTTGGATCAACGGAGGATGAGAGGTGACTTGACAGAGGTGTATAAAATGATGAGAGCATTGATCGTCTGGATGGTAAGAGGCTTTTTCCCAGGGCTGAAATGGTTGCTACAAGACGACACAGGTTTAAGCTGCTGGGGAGTAGGTACAGAGGAGATGTCAGGGGTAAGTTTTTCACCCAGAGAGTGGTGAATGCGTGGAATGGGCTGCCGGCAACCGTGGTGGAGACGCATACAATAGGGTCTTTTAGGAGACTTTTGGATAGGGAATGGAGCTTAAAATGGGGGCTATAGGTAAGCCTAGTAATTTCTGAGGTAGGAACATGTTCGGCACAACTTTGTGGGGCCAGATTGCCTGTATTCTGCTGTAGGTTATCGATGTTTCTATGTTTCTATGACTAAAGTGTGGATGGGAGATTCATCACTCAGTAGAACAGAAACCATATTTTGCTGTCGCGCTAGAGTCATCCGAATGGTATTTTCCCTTCCTGGTGTCACAATTAGGGATGTCTGGTGTCGAGTCTAAGGTATTCCCACGGGACTGGATTAGCAGCCAGTAGTCCTGTTGTACACCGACACCAATGACATAGGTAGACAAGGTGAAGAGGTCATGAAGAGAGTTTTTAGGCAGCTATGTAGGAAGCTGACAAACAGGACTTCAAGGGTGATCAGCTCTTGCTCCCTGTACCACGTGCCAGTGAAAGTAGGAACAGACTGATTTGGCAGGTGAATGTGTGGCTGAGGAACTGATGCAGCGGGCAGGGGTTAAAGTTATTGATCATTGGGATCTCTTCTGGGGAAGGCGTGACCCGTACAATAGGGACGGTTGCACCTCAGCCTTAGGAATTCGGAAGTCCTTACGGGCAGGGTAAAAAAGTTAATACGGATATGTTTAAATTAGTTTAGCAGGGTGATGTGAATCGAAGTGACAGTGCCAAACATGAAGTAGTTGGTTTACAAACAGAAGCAGTGTGTAGTGAGACTGTTAGCAAGGAAATTATGATAATAGGGCAAAAATGCAGTCAACAGGATCAGCTCGATGTAAAATTGAAAAGCGTGTCTACAGTACTGAGGTGTTACTCAACAAGGTAGATGAATTTGAAGTACGGTTACAGATTGTCGAGTATGATGTTGCAGGCATCACTGAATCGCGGCTGGAGAAAGATTGCAGCTGGGAACATAATGTCCAAAGGATACACATTATATCGAAAGATAGGCAGGAAGACAGAGCGGTTGTCAATGCTGTGTTGGTAAACAGGGGAAATCAGATCATTAGAAAGATATGATACAGGTTCGGAAACTGTTTACTCATTATGGATAGAGCAAAGGAACAGCAAAGGTGAAAAGACTTCATTGGAGTTGTATACAGAGCCCCAAGCTGTCGTAAGGATGTAATCTACAAATTACAACGAGAGAGAAAAAAATCATGCCAAAAGCGCATATTCAATGAGTTTTTTTTAATGCAGGTAGGTTGGGAATATTAGGTTGGTGCTGGAGTCCGAGAGGAGAATTTTGTGGAATGTTTGGAATTTGAATTATTAGAGCAGCTCCTGGTTGAGCCGACTAGGGGATCAGCTATTTTGGATTGTAAGTTGTGCAATGAATAGGACTAAATTAGAGAGATTAAGGTGAAAGAATCCTATGGAACAATTGATCATAATATGATCGTATTTTCCCTGAAATCTGAAACAGAGAAGGTAAAGCCAGATATATCACGACACAGAGGAGTATAGAGAAGTACAGAGGCAAGAGAGGGGAGTTGGCATGAATTGATTGGAAAAGAACATTGACAGTGAGGACGACAGAGCAGGAAAGACTGGAATTCCTGGAAGTAGTTCCGACGGCACAGGATATATGCATTCCCAAGAGTAGGATGTAGTCTAAAAGCAACATGACACAACCGTTACTACCAAGAGAAAGCAAAACCAACATAATAGCCAAACAGAGTATTAGTGGGAAATTCGACAAATGGGAAGCTTTCTTATACCAACAGAACAAAAAAAATCTAATAACCACATTAAGACTGTAAAGATGGAATACGAAAGTGTACTAGCCAATCATCTTAAAGAGAATCGCAAAACTTTCTTCAGATACATAAAGTGTAAAATACAGTCAACAGTGGATATTGGACCGCTGTATAACGATGCCTTAGAGGTAGTTATTGGGGATAAGGAAACAGCGGGAAAACTGTATATTTCACCCGTCTTCGTTGGATGTTCCAAATGTCAGCAGTCATGAAGTGTATGAAGTTACCATTAACAGAGGGAAAGTTCTTGGGAAACTAAGAAGGTCTGAGCGTAGACAAGGCACCAGGATCTGACGCCAAGGTTCAGAAAGACATCACTAAAGAGATTGTTTGTCGCATTATCAGTAACCTTTCAAGAAACAATAGATTCTCAAATGGGTCCAGAGCACTGCAGAATTGGAAATGTCACTCCACTCCTCAAGAAGAAGAAAGGAAATTATATGCCAGTTAAGCTGACCTCATTGAATGGGAAGATGCCAGAATCGATTGCAAAGGATTCTTTCTTCTTTGATCAAGGTCTGAAGTAATCCGGGGAGAAGGCAGAAGATTGGGGCTGTGAGGAATATAAGATTTTCCATGATGATATAGTGAAGAAGACTCGATGGGCCAAATAACCCGGTTCTGCTAGTACGTCTTACGGTCTTCAGAGAACCTGAAACGTCCGAAGTTAGATCCGGAAGTTTAAAGATCTGAAGTTAAATGGAGAGACAGAAACGTCTGCATATGTAGATTGGTCTGTTGACAGGCCTCAAGGTAGATCGGGAAGCTGACATGTTTGAAGTTAGATTCAGAGGTCAAAATGACTGAAGATAGATTGGGAGGTGAAAGGGTTTGAAGTTTGATATGGAAGCCGAACATAGGTTGGAAGCTGAATGGACTGAAGTTAGATCGGGAATCTGAAAGGCCTGAAAGTAGATTCGGAGGCTGATTGGACTGGAGGTTGGTCGGGAGAATGAAATATCAGAAGGTCCATCCTTGAAGGTGAATATTGTCTCCCACGTGAGACCGCAGACAAAGAAAGTAACTGGGACTTATCTGATAGAAACGGAGACTTATCTGGTTAGCTGGCGGTTAATAGTGCTGCTCCTCAGCAAGTGGTGTTGGGATCGCGCCGTTACACGTAATATGTAAATGACTTGGATGAGTGAATAGCTGGCTTTGCTTCCACATTTGCATACGATACCAACATTAGTGGAGGGGGAGCCTCGTTTGAGGAAGCCGGAAGAATTCACAAGTACGAAAATGGATTGGGAAATTGGACAGGGATTTGTCAGATGGAATTTAGTGTCAGGAAATTCATGGTGATGCACTTTGGTAGAATTACTAAAGGCGCAAATAACTTCCTTAACGGTGCGAAAATCCATTCATAAGATGTGCAAAGAGATGTTGGTGTTATCGTGTAGGATTCTCTAAAGGTTAGCATGCAGGTTCGGTTGATAGTAAGGATGGAAAATACTGGGTTAGCATTCATGTCGAGAGGATTAGAAAGTAAAAGCAAGGATGCAATGCTGAAGATTTATAAATCATTGGTCATACCACATTAAGCGTATTGCTTTGAGGGGTGGACCCCATATAGAGAACAGGGTGTGCTGAAGTTGGCGAGGGTGAGGAGGAGGATCATTAGAATGCTGTCGGAATGCAAGTGCTATCTTCAGAGAAGTGTTGGATGGTCAAGTCCTGTACTCACAGGAGGTTAGAAATATGAGCTGGGATCTCACGGAGTATTAAATGGCAGAGATATTGTGGACCAGATTGCAAAACCTAAGAATAGAGGAGTGTCCAATTAGACGAGATATGATGAAGCATTTCTTCAACCAGAGGGTGTTAAATCCAAGGAATTCATTGCCATAGGTGGACATGGAGTACATGTACTCGTGGACATTTAACATAGAAACATAGAAAACCTATAGTGCAATACAGACCCTTCGGCCCATAAAGTTGTGGAGAACGTGTCCCTACCTTAGAAGTTACCAGGGTTAACAGTAGCCCTCTATTTTTCTAAGCTCCATGTACCTATCCAGAAGTCTCTTAAAACATCCGATTCGTATCCACCTCCACCACTGTTGCCGCCAACCCATTTCATGCACTCACTGCGCTCTGCGTAAAAAAAAAAACTTATCCCCTGAAGTCTCCTCTGTACCTACTCCCAAGCACCGTAAACCTGTCCCCTCTTGTGGCAGCCATTTCAGCTCTGGGAAAAAACCTCTGACTATCCACACGATCAATGCCTCTCATCATCTTAAACACTTCTATCAGGTCACCTCTGATCCTCCGTCGCTCCAAGGAGAAAAGGCCGAGTATAAAGTGAAGGTTGATAGGCTCTTGTTCAGCAAAGATATCAAAGTTTACAGGAAGAAGGTAGTGGAATAGGATAGAAAGATAATAAATCAGCCATTATCGGTGGACAGAACCGAAGCGCTGAATGACACAAAAGCTCCCACATCTTCTGGTTATCGACGACAGATTAGATGTCATTTCGCCTCTCTTAGTCACTGACAAGAGTTTATTGAGGATGATATTTCGAAGTATTTTGAATTCCCGAATCACAAAAAATGAAGTCAGCACAATTGTTCAGAACTCTGCCAGGAAAATTTGAGAAGCTCACCCTCCCTTCTGCCAAACGGCGAGGAGAGAATGTTCTGTGCCCCGTTATGCATTAGCTGCACAACATACTCAACTATACGCCTCGGTGTGTGACCTACCTTTTGCAGAAAGCTACGAAGAAGAAGGAGTTGTTGAAATTGGCTTTCTGCTCAGTGAGCGTACGATTGAAGTAATTTGCCCGTTTCAGGAAACTCTGACGAATCCTACTGACAAAAACGTCCATTGTTGGGAAACGAGTTATAAATGCCTGCAAGATAAAAACATCGTAGAAATTGCAACAGAAACATTCCGATACACACCCATCTATCGACGCTGCACTGCCATTCAGTCAGATGTAAGGTTATATCAGAGATCCCCTCCGGTTTCTTTCACATACATCCCACTCTACTGAACGGCGACACGTTTCCTTCTCGCCTCTTCGGCATCCCGGGATATTCCAGATGAGACCGAACCCCCCAACGCCCCCACCATTCTGGTTCACTACAGCCACTGACCCTGGTCTGGCCACTGACTCGCCTTTGTTAAACCTGCCTGTTTAAAGAATTCCAACTAATTTGTCAGGTGTAATTTCCCCATAAGGTAACGGTGCTGAATTCGGCGTCCTTTATCGTTTGCCTTTCATTGAACCAAAATCCTTTCCCTTAATAATGAATAGCAAAAGCGTTATGTGGTGCAGAATTCCTCACCGGACTGGAAAACATTGATTATCCCACACATGGGCCGACGCTAGCTT
The DNA here is from genome assembly GCF_030028105.1 of Mobula birostris. Taxonomy (NCBI): domain Eukaryota; kingdom Metazoa; phylum Chordata; class Chondrichthyes; order Myliobatiformes; family Myliobatidae; genus Mobula; species Mobula birostris. The sequence continues at coordinate 25,926 of NW_027278664.1, read as the reverse complement.
TCCTCGAACCCCAATCTTGTCCCTAACTTCAGTAGCGGAAACACATGCAATCAATTAACCATCATCCTACAGTGAAAGCATCCTCATCTAGTTCCCGACCACATTCCGCCCTCGGTCTGCGGGCCGGACACAATATAACGTCTGATCAGGTAGCAGATGGTCCTCACTTGTGGGTTCGTTGGTGTTGGAGGGTTTTCCCAATGTTCTTCGGGAAGCATCAAGTACATTGTAATATTTCCATCTCTGGTGAATGAAAGGAGAAATATTCCATTGCTATGCATCAGATATCCTGGGGGGTGATAAAGGAAGTTGTAAATATGTATTCCTTTCACTAGAATCTCAAACAGGAATTTCAATAGAAAGCGGTAGCACAGTTCAGGCACTCCACCCTATCAACTTGTGACACCAGCTTCAATAAATTAAGAACCGTGTTGCCAGATGACTTTGTTCCTCAGTGTCGTACTGCTCACTGTGTAAGACTTACGATGATTGGTCCTAATGACGTTGTAAAGATATTTCCCATGTTGGGAGAGTCTAGAATTACAGGGCACAACCTCATTAGAGGAGAGCGCTTTCAAAGCAGAGAGTCGGAGAGATTTCTTTAACTATAGGGTGGCGGATCTGTGAAATTTGTTACCAGCAGACTATGGAGCTCAGCTGACGGTGTGTATTTAAGGAAGAGATTAATAAGTTCTTGACCGGACATGACGTCAAAGGTTATGGGAAGAAGGCCGGGAACTGGTGCAGAGGAGGAGACAAATGAAAGGATCACCCATTCTTGAATAGCCGAGCAGATTCGATGGGCCACATAGCCTAATTCTGCTCCGATGCTTTATGGTCCTGTGGTCTTATGTTATGGACATAATGAATCATGATTGAAAGAAGATGACAGCTGTGAACTAAATGTCCAAGTTACAGATTGTATCCAGAGGAGAGACAGAAACGCAGAGGGGGCAGCGAATATCTGCAAGTAGAATTGAAAGGAGTAACATATGGTTGGAAGGTGTTGAATCATTGTGGATAGAACTCAGGAACTGCAATGGTGAAAAATAGCTGATGGGAGATGTACAAAGTCTCTACTGTCACTGTGGAAGACAGTAGCACTTTGCTGGATGCTCCATTTGTCAGGCGTCATGAGGTGCATGAAGTTGCCATTGACAGAGAATAGGGTTTGGTGAAGCTGAAAATGCTGAAGGTAGATAAATCGTCTAGACCAGATGGTGCATACTTTAGGGTTCTGAAAAAGGTGGCTGAAGAGATTGTGGAGGAATTAGTAATGATATAGTACTAGAATAAGTAAAGTTTGCAATGGTTGCGGAAGACTGTAAAATGGCAAATCGTAACCACTCTTCAAAAAGGGAGAGAGAGGCTTAAGAAAGGAATCTGTAGGCGATTACTTTGACCTCAGGGCATGTCAAGACGTTGGAGTCGATTAATAAGGATAAGGTCTCTGGGTACTTTAAGGCACATGAAAAAAAAACGCCTTAGTCAGAAAATAATTTTCTCAATGGAAAATCTTGCCTAAAAATCTGTTGGATTCTTTGAACATAAAGAGATAAGAAATAGCAGCAGGTGTCGGCCTCTGATGGTCGAGCCCGCTCCGCTATTCAATGAGGTCATGGACTCATCTCCACCTACCTGTCTTTCTCCAATAACAATTAATTCCCCTACTATATAAAAATCTATCCAAACTTGTTTTAAAGAATATTTACTGAGGTAGACTCCGCGCCTCCATTGTGCTGAGAATTCCACAGATTCTCCACTTTCTGGGAAAAACATTTCCTCTTCATCTTGTTCTAAATTATTCCGACGAATTTGAGGCTATATCCCTTCGTTGTACTCTCGCTTATCAGTGCAAACAACCATCCCGCCTTTATCTTATAGAGCAACACACATAAAAGGTGCTGCGTTCACCAGCAACTTTTATGTGTGTTGCTTGAATTTCCAGCATCTGCAGAATTCCTGTTGTTTATCTTATAGAGGATTAATTTAGCCGCTTTTATAATTCCAGCTAGTAGAGTCCCAGGCAACTCAATCTCGTCTCATCGTCTCACCCCTCTCATCTCTGGATTCAATCTGTGGAATCTCCTCTGCAGGGCGCTCAACTCCAGTATATTCCTCCTCAAATAAGGAGACTAAACCTGCACACGGTACTCCAGGTGAAGCTGATCATATCCTGTACAGTTGCAGAATGGCCTCCTAGCTCTTAAATTGAATCCCTCTTGCAATGAAGACCAGCATTCCTTTTGCCGTCTTGATAGCCTGTTTCACCTGCACTCCAACCTTCTCTGATTCATGCCCGATCACTCCTAAGTCCCTCTGCACAGCAGCTTGCTGCATTTTTTTTACATTTAAATAATAATCTGCTCTTCCATTTTCCCTTGCAAATTGGATGACTTCGCATTTAGCAAAATTGTAGACCGCCAGCCAGACCCTTGCCGACTCACAGAAGCTATCTATATCTCTCTGCAGACTCTCCGTATCTTCTGCACAATTGTATTTTCCTCTCAGTGTAGTATTATCAACATACGTAGACACACTGCACTCGTTCCCCTCTTCCAGATCGCTCATGTACATCCTGAACAGTTGCACCGACCCCTGCGGCAAACTGCAAACAACTGATTGCCAAACAGAGTAATAGCTACGTATACCGACTCTCTGTTTTCCTCTGAGTTAATCAACCCTCTATCCATGCTAATACAGCACCCCAACTCTATGCATCGTTATCCCATGTATGTCTTTCATGTTTTACCTTATTAAACGCCTTCCGGAACTCCTAGTGAATAACGTCCATCTGTCCCCCTCTATCCACTGGGCTCGTTAAATTATGAAATAACTCCAGTAAGTTTCTCAAGCGAAGCCTACCTTCCCTGAATCTATGCCGCGTCTGCCTGATGGATCCATCTATTTCCAGATGTTTCGCTATTTCTTTGCTAATGATGGCTTCAAACATTTTCACAGCTACGGATGTTAATCTAGCTGGCCTATAGTTACATGCCTTTTGCCTATATCCTTTTTTTTTAATGGTGACGTGACATTTGCCGTCTTCCGTTTTACGGGGAGCTGCTCAGAGTCCAGTACATTTTGGTAAGCATCTACTATAACTTCTACCATTATTTTCAGTTCCGAGGGACCCTGATCAAGTTTGTTCAGCACCACCTCTTTCTTGCCATCGGTTATATCGAGGTCCTTACCTCCTATCTCATCCATAACAGCTCTCTTTGGTATATTAGATGTGTGCTCAACGGTGAAGACAGGCACAGAATGGTCATTCCAAGCCTCGGGTATTTCCTGATTACCCGACATCAATTCCCGCTTCCCAACATCCAGGGGACATCCATTCACTTTAGCTAACCTTTTCCGATTTATAAAATTATCAAAAAAAAAACACAATATTTTTTCTATCGCAAACACGAGGAAATCTACAGATGCTAGAATTTCAAGCAACGCACATAAAAAATTCTGGTGAACGCAGCGAGCCAGGCAGCATCTATTGAAAGAGATGCAATCGACGTTTCAGGCAGAGACCCTTCGTCAGGACTAACTGAAAGATGAGTGAGTAAGAGTAACACTCTTTCTGTTCTTTTGTTTTTCATTGTCTGGTATTGTGCAAGAAAACCATTAAGGTTGCACTCTGTGAAATCTTCCTCAGGACTGCCTCGCCCAATCACTTGCTCAATCTACGTGCAAGTAAAATACCCCCATGATAACTGCTGTCCGTTCTTACATGCCTCAGATATTTCTCTGTTTATTGCTCTGCCACTGTAATGTTATTATTCGGTGACCGACAGACAACTCCCACGAGTGATGTTTTCCCTTTCTTAATCACTTCCCAGATGGATCCAATATTCTGCTCCTCAAATCTTGCATTGGCTCTTACTATAGCCCTGAACTCATCTTTGAATAGGAGCGCTATCCCACCTCCCGTACTTTTCTGTCTATCCATCCGTATTACCTTATATACTTGGATATTTAATACCCTATCCTCATCACCTTGCAGCCGTCTCTGTGACAGACACTAAATAGTACCCCTTGGTTCTGTGCCGCAAGTTCATTGACCTTATTTCGAATACTGCGGGAATTCCAATGAATTGCCCTGACACTGATATTTTAATCATTTGCTCTTTTGGGCTTGACTGTTCGATACTCCATACTTTTCCCTTTTTTATCTTTTGCATTTACTTATTTTATCGACACTTTTCTTTTTATTACTTTATGCATACTTATCCAAATTGCTGAACACACCCTCTTGCAATTTAGTTTAAAGCTATGTCCACAGCCCTAATTATGTATCCAGGTCATATCACGTTTCAGGTGGAGCCCGTCCCATAGGCACATCTCCATTCTTCCCCAATACTGGTGTCAATTTCCCATGAATTCAAACCCACTGCTCCCACACTAATCCTTGAACTGCGATCAGATCTTCTTGTTCCTATGCCAATTTGCATAAATAATTGAAAAATAATAAGCAGAGTAGTCAAAGGAGAATTCGAAGATGCAGTGTACATAGATTTTCTGAAGCCCTTTGACAAGATGCCACTCATGAGGCTGGTGAACAAACTACGAGCCCGTGGTATTACAGGAAACATTCTAGCATGGATAGAACAGTAGCTACTTGGTCGGACGCAAAGAGTGGAACTAAAGTAGCCGTTTCTTGTTGAATGCAGGCACCCAGTTGTGTTCCAATTGGGAGTCTATTGGGCTCGCTATTTTTTACATTTGGGATTTCATCTGGGGAATTAATGACCTGTAGAAAAGTGAAAAGTTGCACATGTCGCAGGGATGGGCAATATTCTCGTGGACCCATTTGATGGAACTGTTCGGGAGGATTTAATCTAATTTGACAGCGTGTGGGACCTTGATGAATGGACTCACGGTAGGACGGATGTTTTGTTTTTAAGCGTGCTGTCAGACTCTGAGGAAGAGCAGCAGATGAAAAGCCAAAATTGCAGTCAGCAGGGTGAGCATCAGTGCACTAGGAATGCACAATCAAAAGCGATAACAAATACGGCACTGAAAGTGCTATATCTCAGTTCACAGAGTATAAGAAACAAGGTAGATGATATTGTTCCATAGTTGCTAATTGTCAGTTATGATGTTGTGGCCATCACTGAATCATGGCTGAAAGGTAGTTGTAAAAACCCAGGAAAAAGGTTTCTCCGTGCTCCTGTCAGTGACCTGTGAACCTGTTTGGGCAACTAGGAAGAAGCAGAAGAAGAAGAAGAAGAAGAAGAAGAAGAAGAAGAAGAAGAAGAAGAAAAAGAAGACGAAGAAGAATAAGAAGAAGGAGAAGAGGGAGAAGGAAGAGAAAGAAGAGAAGGAAGAGGAAGAAGAAGAAGAAGAAGAAGAGGAGGAGGAGGACAAGAAGAAGAGAAGAAGAAGAAGAAGAGGAGGAGGAGGAGGAGGAGGAGGAGGAGGAGGAGGAGGAGGAGGAGGAGTCTTCTTCTTCTTCTTCTTCTTCTTCTTCTTCTTCTTCTTCTTCTTCTTCTTCTTCTTCGACTTTTTCCGAGCGTAATAACGACTAGCACTAGGGAGCAGATTGGAGGGGTATATATGTGAAATATGATGCAGGTTCCTGTACGTGGAGAATGGTGGGTGTGTGGAACGCGCGGCCAAGGGCGTAGAATGAGACAGATACTTTCGGAGAATTGAAGAAACTCCAAAATGGGCACACGAATGAGAAATTAAAAGGGAGGCTACGCAGGACAGAGGGTTAGATTGATCTCACGCTGGATAAAATGTCAGGACATCATCGTGCCCCGGAGGGTCTGTGCCACGTTGTACTCTTATGTTCGGTGATACTGTAATTTTCTCTTTATTAAACTGAAATTTATTCACGGCTGTCATTTCAATCCTCTCCGATTTTCTGATCTACCATAACCGTTCCACATTCACAAACACTCTGTTGGAATATGGTGCTACATCATGGATTATGGCTCAGGCCTTAACCTTCTGGAAAAAAAATGCCGCTGTTTTCAACTGATCGATTACTTGATAAAGACTTCCACATGACTGTGCAGGCACATCGCGAGGGGGAGCGGTATGCAGCTGCTCGCTGCCACATAGACTGGGTCGCCCTGCAATGGTGAAGATGCAGAGCGGACAGCTGCGTAACAGCTGGGCTGTGACAGTCACCACTTCTTTCCTGACATCCCAACCCACCGACACTCCCAACCTACCTGCGGAGTTGCCCCGCGTTGTATAGTCGATTAGGATGTGCATGGAAGTGCCAATTTTGAGGCTGATGCTAATATCCACGTGTGTTCCAACCCAGACCGATTCCTTGTAACGCCGGATCTGTCGATATACGATGCTATTGTTAGTGTGCGGAGTTGGAAGTCTGGGGCTATGGTGTGGGGCTCGGAGAGGGGTGGGAAGCAAGATTAGCAGACAGTGAAGTGGCACCATAATCTCACGGTAAATAGTACAGCCACACGGCACTGACGAGGCGAAGGGCTCAACGTGCCACAAGTAACTCTGAGCAGGTACACCAGGTACTCCGCACCTGTGACATCAGTCCCTTTAAAAACGCAAACACTAGAAAATCTGCATATGCTGGAAATTCAAGCAGCACACACAAAATACTGGTGGAACGCAGCAGGCCAGGCAGCATATATGATATATACTGCCTGGCCTGCTGAGTTCCACCACCATTTTGTGTGTGTTGCATCAGTCTCTTCTGGGACTTCCGGCAGGGCGGTAGCGTAATGTAGCGACTAGCGTAGAGATTTATAGCTCTATGCACACGACCATCACTGCACACCCGGCTGTAAAGAGTATCGCTGTTCTCTCTGTAATCGCGTGGGTTAGTTCGGGTGCTCCGGTGGGCCTTGTACATTCCGTGGACGTACGTGTCAGGCTTAGAAATTTGTGGAGCTCCGAAGGCGGCAGCAGAAGTGTGCCGATCCTTGCAAACTGCCCGCCACTCAACATTAGAGTATATTGGGCGCCGATGCAAACGCCGGATTTACTGTATGTTTCAATATTTAATTTGGATTCGAAATTGGCTGTGTGGGAGAAGACAGAGAGTGGAAGTGGATGATCGCTTCGCAGACTGGAGACCTGTAACTAGTGGTGTGCCTTAGGGATCTGTGCTGAGATCATTGTTATTCCTTTTCTATATCAGTGATCTAGATTATAATGAATCAGCAAGTTTGCTGGTGACTCTAAGATTCGAGGCATTGTGGACAGCGAGGAAGGCTTTCAAACTTGCAGAGGGATCTGGACCAACAGCAAAAGTGGGCCAGAAAATGGCAGATGGAAGTTAATGCAGACAAGTGTGAGGTGTTGCATTTTGGAAGCACAAATCAAGGTAGGACATACACAGTAAATTATAGGGCACTGAGGAGTGCGGAGGAACAAAGGGATCTGGGAGTTCAGATACATAATTCCCTTAAAGTGGCGTCACAGGTCGACAGGGTAGTAAAGAAGGCTTTTGGCATCCTGTCATTCATAAATCAAAGTATTGAATATAGGAGTTAGGATGTTTTGGTGAGGTTGTATAAGACATTGGTGAGGCCAAGTTTGGAGTATTCTGTGCAGTTATGGTCACCTAACAATAGGAAGGATATCAGTAAGATTGAAAGAGTGCAGAACAGGTTTAGTAGGATATGCCGGGTCTTCAGGAGTTGAGTTAGAGGGAAAGATTGAACAGGTTAGCACTTTACTGCTTGGAGAGCAGAAGAATGAGGGGAGATTTGATACAGGTTTACAAAATTATGAGGGGTATAGATAGAGTAAATGCGATTAGGGTCTTTCCAGTTATATTAGGACAGATAAATACGAGAGGACATGGCATTAGGGTGAAAGGGGAAAGGTTTTAAGAGAACATTAGGGGGAACGTCTTCACTCAGGGAGTGGTGGGAGTGTGGAACGAGCTGCCAGCTGACGTGGTAAATGCGGGCTCACTCTTAAGTTTGAAGAATAATTTGGACAGATACATGGATCAAAGAACTCCGGAGGGTTATGGACTGGATGCAGGTCAATGGCAGCAGCGCAATGAAGTTTCGGCACAGACTAGAACCATAGAACCATAAAACATAAAACAGAAACAGGACTTTTGGCCTTTCCTGGCTGTGCCGAACCATTTTTTTTTTCTGCCTAGGTCCACTAACCTGCACCTGGACCATATCCCTCCATGCACCTCTCATCCATGCACCTGTCCAAGTTTTTCTTAAATGTTCAAAGTGAGTCCGCATTTACCACTTTATCTGGCAGCTCATTCCACACTCCCACCACTCTCTGTGCGAAGAAGCCTCTCTTAATGTTCTCTTTAAACTTCTCCCCCTTCATCCTTAACCCATGTCCTGTGTTTTTTTTCTTTTTATTCTCCCCTAGCCTCAGTGGGAAAAAAACCTGCTTGCCTTCACTCTATCTATACCCATCATAATTTTATATACCTCTATCTATTCAACCTTTCTCTGTAACTCAGTTTCTCAAGTCCTGGCAACGTCCTTGTAAACCTTCACTACACTCTTTCAATCTTATTTATATCCTTCCTGTAATTTGGTAACCAAAAGTGCACACAATACTCAAAATTCGGCCTCACCAATGCCTTGTGCAACTTCACTATAACATTCCAACTCTTATACTCAATACTTTGATTTATAAAGGCCAATGTACCAAAAGCTCTCTTTACGACCCTATCTACCCGTGATGCCACTTTTAGGAAATTTTGTATCTGTGTTCCCAGATCCCTCTGTTCTACTGCACTCCTCATTGCCCTAACATTTACCTTGTATGTTCTACCTTGGTTTGTCCTTCCAAAGTGCAATACCTCACACTTGTCTGTATTAAACTCCATCTGCCATTTTTATAGCCCATTTTTTCAGCTGTCCCAAATCCCTCTGGACGTTTTGAAAACCTTCCTCACTGTGCACTACACCACCAATCTTTGTATCATCAGCAAATTTGCTGACCCAATTTACCCTATTATCATCCAGGTCATTGATATAGATAATAAATAACAATAGACCCAGCACTGATCCCTGAGTCACACTACTAGTCACAGGCCTCCAGTCAGAGAAGCAATCCTCCACTACCACTCTCTGACTTCTTCCATTGAGTCAATGTCTATTCCAATTTACTACATTTCCATGTATACCTAGCGAATGTATCTTCCTAACTAACCTCCCATGCCAGACCTCGTCAAAGGTCATGTAGACAACATACACTTTCCTGGGAACCTCCTCGAAAAATTCCAACAGATTTGTTAAACATGACCTACCACGCACAAAGCCATGTTGACGCTCCCTGATAAGTCCTTGTCTACCCAAATACTTGTAGATCCTATCTCTTAGTACTCCTTCCAATAATTTACCTACTACTGGCCTATAATTTCCCGGATTATCTTTACAGCATTTTTTAAACAAAGGAACCACATGAACTATCCTCAAATCCTTCGGTACCTCTCCGGTAGATACCGATATTTTAAATATATCTGCCAGGGCCCCTGCAATTTCAACACTAGTCTCCTTCAAGGTCCGAGGGAATACTCTGTCAGGTCCTGGGGATTTATTTACTCTGATTTGACTCAAGATATCAAGCATCTCCCCCTCTTCAATCTGAATAGATTCCATGATCTCACTACTTGATTTCTCAATTCCATAGACTTCATGCCAGTTTTCGTAGTAAATACAGACGCAAAAACTGACTTAAGATCTCCCCCATTTCTTTTGGTTCCATACACAGCCGACCACTCTGATCTTCAAGAGGACCAATTTTATCCCTTACTATCCTTTTACTCTTAATATACCTGTAAAAGCTCTTTGGATTGTCCTTCACTTTGACTGCCAAGGCAACCTCATGTCTTCTTTTAGCTCTCCTGATTTCTTTCTTAAGTTTATTTTTGCACTTTTTATACTCCTCAAGCACCTTACTTCCTCCTTGTTTCCTGTACATGTCATACATCTCCATCTTCATCTTTATCAGAGTTCCGATATCCTTTGAGAACCAAGGTTCCTTACACTTATTCACTTTGCCTTTAATCCAGACAGGAACATACAAACTCTGCACTCTCAAAATTTCACCTTTGAAGGCCTCCCACTTACCAATCACATCCTTGGCAGAGAACAACCTGTCCCAATCCACGCCTTTTAGATCCTTTCCCATTTCTTCAAATTTTGCCTTTTTCCAGTTTAGAACCTCAACGCGAGGACCAGATCTACCTTTATCCATGATCAAGTTGAAACTAATTGTGTTATGATCACTGGAACCAAAGTATTCCCCTACACACACTTCTGTCACCTGTCCTAACTCGTTTCCTAATAGGAAATCTAATATTGTATTCTCTCTAGTTGTTGCCTCTATATATTAACTAGAAAAAAAAATTCCTGAACACATTTTACAAACGCGAACCCGTCTAGACCTTTACCAGTATTGGGGTCCCAAGCAATATGTGTAAAATTTAAATCCTCTACTATCACAACTTTATGTTTCCTGCCGTTGTCTGCTATCTCTCTGCAGATTTGCTCCTCCAACTCTCGCTGACTATTGGGTGGTCTAGAATACAACCCCATCAACTTGTTCATACCTTTCCTGTTTCTCAGTTCCACCCATATGGCCTTGGTAGACAAGCCCTCTAATCTGTCCTGCCTGAGCACTGCTGTAACATTTTCCTGACTAGCAAAGCCACACCACTAAAAGGGACGAATGACCTTTTTTTTCTGTGCTGTAGTGTTCTATAGTTCTATGGTTCTATATAGCATAGAACATATAACATAGAACACCAGAGCACAGGAACGGGTCCCTCGGATCACCGTATTGCATCTCGTCTATTAAATTCGTAATCAAATGGCTAAGTGAACTAATATCCCTTCCCTTCTCACTGTCCATATGCTTTCATTCCCCTCTAACCAGGTAGAGTAATCTAGTAGAGCGCTTCTATACCCGCTCCAAAGAATGCGCAACCTTCCTATAGTTGTTGCTTTACCCTTCACACATTCCCTCCCAGGCCAAAGTGGGGGTTAATTGTCTGTTGTCCTTCTGTTGCTACAGATACCACTGTATGAGGGGTAAGGACTTCCAGGGTTCCGAACCAGTGACGAAAGATCGTATGTGATTCACCCCAGGTCATGATGCAACGTGACGAGAAGGAGCATGCTCATGGCTGTTCCTGAAGAGTGTGATTTATGCAAGACGCCGGCTGCTAATTGGATACACAGATGAAGACGCTGAGCTATGATAGGCGACTAGGTGGCTGCCTGGAGATGAGATGGGTTATCCGATAAATGAACAGATCCGACTGAAGGAGAGACGGTGGCTCGGTCTGAAGCAGGGAGGGAACAGTGATGTTCGCGAACGCGTTACCTGATAATCCGCAGTGGTGCACAGGACATCCGAATCCAGACAATGACTGGAAGCAGAAACGCATTGAGAGAATTAAACAGCTCAGTTGCAGCACAGGAATAAGTCATCCCACACAGTTCGCAGGGCAATGGACCATCAGAAGTGAGCCAACGGAGTCTCACAGACCAAAAACCACCAGTGTAAGAGGAAGCGACACTGAGAGAGGGGTGCACTGGACAAGTGGGAGGCGGGTTGTTGGGAAGGAGTTTGGGTTGGTGAGGTATGCTGTGCTGGAGAGCAAAGCAGGGCAAAGGTATGATGCGGCGCTGGGTACAGCAGCGATAGAAAATGCTGCGGTTATCAGTAAGGTAGGCAGAGCTTGAATGCCACAGGGGACTCTGTAGACAGCACGGGGCAGAAGGGGTCCTCAGGAGAGATGCGCGGAAGATGGGCTAGGACAGAGGATTAGTGAGTGTGGACGTATGGAATGCCAGAGAGTCTACACAGCAAGTGCAGCTGGACAGAGGAGTTGAGTTGAGAAAGTGAATGTGGCTGGGAGAGATTGGGACTGAAAACACGAGGTCGCGCCGAGGGAAACGCGGCTGAGGAGTGGTGGGACTATATCAGGTCGATTGCGATCATGTGGCAAAGACGTATGCAGCCCCTCAATGACGTGTTGAATTGGTTGGTCGTCGGACGTGCGAGAGTAACTCTCCTTTTTCGGCTTTTGACTGCGATTGTTTTATTTTCTTTTTTTTTTAATCAAAGGAGCTCGGTTAGGAGCTCTTGTAGTGCATGTTACAAAGCGTCTCCTGTTACTGACGTGACTGAGCGCAAGTGTTCAATCCTTATCCTCTGTTGTCGTTCTTGTCCCGGGATACGTAGCAGAGAGAAAGGGATTTACGCGGGGCGGAGCTGGTGCAGGGACGTAGGATTGGGGAAGAAGGCGAGGCAACCAGGACACGGACAGAGCCGGGACAGGGACGGCGACGTGGCTGAGGAGGGTGCGGAGCTGGGCACAGAATCGGGCAGACCGACAGATGTAGGGTTGCGGACGGAATGGAACTTGGCTTAGACCTTACCTGTCACCCAACCCCTCCTCGATGACAAGTGCGGCAACCAGCAGAAATAGAGACAGCATGATCACACTGTGGGAAATAGAATCAGTCACTGCCCAGAATTTGCCAATGCATTAAGACCGTTCACTTGGTTGTATAGCAAGCAACCCTTTAACACACTGAAACCATTTTAGTACTTAATACCAGGCTACAAAGCCACAACTTCAGTGTGTTGGTCCCGATGCTAGGGACTACGATGGTCTCAACATCCACGCACCGTTCCACCTAACACACTTTGCGGCGTATTCCAGGTTCCAGACCCCCCAGCAAAATATATAGTTAAAAACTGGTCTCTACACAATCCTGCCGAACCGCTTACCCGCATCTTGAATCTATATTGTGCTCTATTGAAATATCTGATACACGGGATATAATTCCCATCGGGTCGAACGTCTTAGTTAATCTCCTCCACACTAGAAAAATAAGGGCACACAGCACTGTGGGGAAGGGAATGAAGAAGGGCGAGAGAAGGGGCGGAGAGAGGCGGAAAAGGATGGCTGCTGGAAGAGGTGGGCTATTGGGAAAGAAACTGCGGGACGGGGATACCCTTTTATATGGGCTTCATAGCAAGTTTTTTTTTTCCCTGAATCTCCGTATTTGAGATAAAATAATTTCCCTGCCGCATGAGATGATCCAATCTCAGCGGAAATGAGAGACTTATTTTGTTCCTACAAAGCTGATCGACATTCTCCAATGCCCAAGCTCACTGCTTTCCTCTCTCTCCTCAGTTCTAGTGAAGCTCACTGGAACTAAAATGTCACCACTTCCTCTTCCTACAGCTGGTGCCCGAGTGAAATGTTTATTTATTCTAATTTACAACCTTTCTGTCTTCATGTTGCACTGTTGCAACAAGCAAAACATATCGCCCATATGTCCGTGATATTTTACATCATTCGGAGTGTGTTTGGCATCCCTGATCCAAAACACTTGAAGCAAGGAAAATATGCTCCCTGTCTCCAACCTGCTGAGTGCTTGTCAATTGGATACGCTTCAATCTCTATAGCTAACTGTTCGACTATCTATCTATCTATCTGTCCATTTATCTCAAACTACGAATGAATGAATGAATCGATCTATCTATTTATATATCGGTCTATCTGTCTATCTATCTATATGTAAATCTATCCAACCATTTTTATTTATTTTTTGCCATTCTTTCTGCCTTTGCACTGTGCTGCTGCCACAAAAACACAAATTTCACAATCACGCAGTATCTCAGAGAATATAAACCTGATTCTGATTCTGATTGTTAATTCCTCCTTAAAAGGACAGACCAGTATCCTTCCACAGGGGATTGTCCCTGCACTTTGGAAGACCAAAACTGTCAGCAGTACTCTGGTGTATCTGCAACAATGGCGCCTTCAACTGGAATGAACTTTGCTCACTTCAGTAATCAGGCTGCCGAGGTATAAAGACCAGCAGTGAGTTCGGGATTTGTTACTCCAGGATGGTCTGTGACGTGCTGGCACAGCTACACACTCTGGACATCACTGTCAACAGGTCTCTGTTCATTTAGTAATGACTCAGTTTTCGGCACCAAGCCAGATGGGCTTATGTTTATGTATCTGCTATCGTCACCCACTGACTCATAGCTACACCTTGGAGAGTGTGGTCAGACATCACGGAAATAGGACCAGTGACCACACCTCACGAGCCTCAGTTAATGGCCTGGTCTTTGCGATCAGAGCACCACTGAACGTCATTTCCCGAGACTCCCAGTCTGCCAACCCGCCAGAGATGAATTTAATCCCACTGTTTGTTGTGTAATCATTCACCGAGTCTTGGCCTTGAATCCCACCCAATTCTCTAGCACCGTGGTCCGCCCAATACCAAGTTTATTTTGGTGGAATGAAGACGGTACGGCAGGTAGGGTGGGAGGTGGGTAAGAATTCTCCAATGGCCGAGGGATGGGGGTGAGAAACAGCGACAACGCTAGAGGGAGAGATTGGAAAAGAGAGAGAGAGAGAGCAGAGCTGAATTAGTGAGATAGAGACTGAACGAAGAGGAAGAGTATGGGGTGGAGGGGGTGGAGGAAGAGCAGGAAAGGGTCCGTAAGGCAAACAGAGAGGTCGGGTGTGTGTGCGTTAAGGAGGATGGGAAGGACATAAATACAGTCAAACAAAAGGGAGTGAGATCGACAGGGAGAGACAAGCAGAGAGAGAGACAGAGAGAGAGAGAGAGAGAGAGAAAGAGAGAGAGACAGAGAGAGAGAGAGAGAGAGAGAGAGATATTTGCAGTATAATCCCCTGTCCCTAATATCCAGAAAGTAAAGTTCTGCTGCAAAAACAATAAGTAGACAGACTTACCTCGTTTGTTAACTTGCTGACTTGCTGTACTGGGTGTGAACCTGTCCGGAGCCTCTATATACGGCAAGATGATACGGGCTGTTGCTATCCAGAACAGCCAATGCAGGAGTTGATTTCCTTGTCATGTACTTGCTGATTTGCTGTTGTGGATGTCAATATCCAGTGTCATCTCTCAGTAAACAGAGGCTCCGGACAAGCACACACCTAGTGCATCATTGCAACACAGATGTAATGCGGACTACTCATTGTCTCTGCAGTGAAACTGCGGTCTCTAGGTATGAGAGTCAAGAGACTATACTGCATCTACTGTTCTTTCCCTTTCTCTCTCGGTTTCACACTTTGCTGTATCTGTCTAAGGCACACAATCCACCATCTCGCTCTCAATAATCTGTTCCCTTGCTCATTCTTCCTGTGCAGCCTCTTAAACTCTTAGTATTTCAGCTATGCACTCTTGTTCTCTCTGTCTTTCTGTCACCTTTTCGCTCTTTCTGTATCTCTCTCTCCCCCTCTCTCTCTTTCTGTACCTCTCTCTCCCTCCCCCCCCTCTCTCTCTCTCTCTCTCTCTCTCTCTCTCTCTCTCTCTCTCTCTCTCTCTCTCCTGTCTATCAAACAGACGTGAGAATCACGGAGAAACTTCTGAAATGCCTGCTTCGCTGCCTCTGCTAGTGTGCGATCGAGAATCTCCGGAGGGGAATGCCCCAGATCCTCGGCTTTGCCTATTGCCTGTTGTCGGGGCTGGGGTCGAAGCACTCGGCAGAGATGGCGCTCGGTGCTCTGTGTCGGAGGGCTGATCGGAGGCTCGAAGTTTTCGGACGGACTCAAGAGTCGGCTATGGTCGGGTGCTTCCAGGGTGCTGCATCAGCAAGTTTGCGGCGCTGGAGGGAGAGTTTTTATTTTCTTCCTTCTACCGTCTGCCTGAGATGATGGAACATTCGAGGGACTTTGAGACTTTTTTTTTTACCGTGCCCGTGGTCTGTTCTTTATACAGTTACGATATTGCTTTGCACTGTTGTAACAATATGTTATAATTACATGGTTTTTGTCAGCTTTTCAGTCTTGATTTGTGTTTCTGTGATATCATTCTGGAGGAAAATTGTATCATTTCTTAATGCATGCATGACGAAATAACAATTAAAGAGGACTTTATGTCCTCATAATCTAATCTAATCTCTTACACATACCCCTCGATATTGGTCTGGTATATAGAGACCCATCCTTCGCTTTGCCTCGCACTTCGTCTTCATCCCATCCAAAGAAACTCAGTATCAGACGTAACACCGTGTTGGAGATGTTGTTGAGATTAAAGGCGGAGTCTCGGTTAATATCCACACAATGTAGAGTGGGATTGATGTAATCATTGGCACGCTGGCAAGCTGTGAATAGTGGGAAATCACGGCAGTGGTGCTCAGGTCCCAACAATGAAAGTCCTTTAACGGGGGAGGGTCACATGCCCAATTCCCGTGGTTTCTGCCCATACTCATCAGTGTGTAGCTGGGAGTGCCAAGCAGGTCTTGGGAGGCCGTAAGGGGTGATGGATCACTTGAAAGACTGGGTGAGAAAGTGTAGATGGAATATCGTAATGTTAAATATAATACGTCCACTGCGGTGCAGACGACTGTCATTATTAAATGAAGAGAGATTAATTCCAGATTGAACAGTTGTGCCACTATGCAAGTGGGGAACAATTGCTGACTTAATCTGTAGATGAAGGTCTATAGGCCACTGCTCTATTTTTCCGGGCGTGTCCTTTCCAATTTCACGTGTTGTTTTTGCTGATGTACCCGGTGTATTGTGGGTAGCTTTGGTCTCAGAGAGTGCAGGAAGACTTCCTGTGGAGGAACAGTCTTCTGTCCATTGGAGTAAACATTAACAATCAGAATCAGAATACGGTTTATTATCACTGTTATTCAATATGAGTTAAAACTACTGGCTTTGTGGCAGCATATAGATAGATGGACAGATAGATACAGGGATAGAGAGAGAGAGAGAGATCGAAAAGTATCGAATGGTTAAAGGAAGAAAAGTGCAGACCGTTATCTAAATTCAGAGAAAATTCAAACATGAGAGGTGCAAAGGGATTTAAGAAACCCTTGCCAATCTCCGAGAAGGTCAAGTTACTGATTGAGTTTATGGTAAAGAAAACAATTGTAATGCTTCTATTTATTTCAAGGGGAATAGAATATGAAAAAAAAAAAACAGGAGATATTGCTGACGACGTGTGAGACACAGGTCAGTCCGCACTTGGAGCGCTGCCACCCATATCCCAGAAGGGATGTGTTCTCATTGGGGAGAGTACAGAGGAGGATCACGAGGATTATTCCGGGAAGGAAGGGTGAACATGTGAGGGTGTTGCACCTTTGTGCCTGTAATCAGCGGAATTTAGAAGAATGCAGATTGATCGCATGGAAACTTACATAATGTTGAAAGTACTAGTTTAGGTGGATGTGGAAACGGTGTTTCACATGGTAGGAGTCTCCAGAAAAAGAGGACACAGCCTGAAGTTTGAGGGAATCATTTTAGAGCAAAAGGAAGAATGATGTTGCTTAGCCAGAGAGCTGTGAATCTGTGCAATGCTCTGCCAAAAACAAATGTGCAGGCCAAGTCCGTGGATATATTTAAAGGAAACATTGATAGTTTCCTCATTAGTCAGGGCATGAAATGTTATGGCGAGAAGGCAGATTTATGCAGCTGAGTGGGATCTTGCATCAGACATGATGGATTGGCGGAGCAGAGTTGACAGGCGAATGGACTAATTCTGCTTCCATGTCTTAGGGCCTTATAGTCTTCTTGGAACACACACTGAGGGTCATTTTGTTGCTAACAAGCCAGATGCAGCTCTGTCTAACTTTATAAATGCGGGGGTGATCAAAGCACCGAGCTAGCAGATGGCTTCCTATATTTGCATGTGTGATTCATGTTGAGTTGGAAGCTTTGCGGAGAATAGCAAGGGGCTTCATCAACTAACTACCCAGTAGGCAAAGTAGGTGGCGGCTTCAGATGCTCTCTAGACTCATTCTTGATGTTGTTCTTGATGCAGTGTGTCCAGATGAATTAATGAGCTTCTGTTTGCACAAGGTAGCTACACTAGAGGATGTAACATTTCCGATTGGAGTCCTTAAACTCATGAGTTGTTTTTCTTCTCAAGCATTGGCTCTTGTGGATGTCAATATCTCGTGTCATCTCTCGTTATGTACAGGCATCTCTAGGAAGAGGTACAGTCGACGTTTCAGGCCGAGACCCTTCGTCAGGACTAACTGAAGGAAGAGTGAGTAAGAGATTTGAAAGCTGGAGGGGGAGGGGGAGATTCAAAATGATAGGAGAAGACAGGAGGGGGAGGATCGTAGAGATGCTGCCTGGCCTGCTGCATTCACCAGCAACTTTGATGTGTGTTGCTTGTTATTTCCCCTTCTCTTGCTCCGTTTCACGCTTTGCTTTTTCTGCCTAATGCACAAACTTCCGCTCTCAAGGTTACCTCTCTTCTCTCTCCCACTCTTCCTCCAGCCTCTCACTATATCATCTATGTTCTCTCTCCCTCTGTATCCACTCCCCTCTCTCTCTCCCTATCTCTCTTTCTTTTTTGTCTCTTTCTCCCTTTCTGTCTATCCCTGACACACATATCTCCGTATTTGTCAATATAGGTATACACGTCGCTGGAAGGACTGTCTGGGACCCTGAATGGTGGTGCGGGAGGATGGTGTAAGGGCATGTGTTGCATTTGTTCCGCTCACAAGGATAAGTGCAGGGAGGGAGACCGGTAGGAAGGGATGGAGGGGGGCGAATGGACAAGGGAGTCGCGTAGGGAGCAATCCCTGCAGAAAGCAGAAAGGGGAGGGGGAAGAGAGAAAGATCTGCTTGGTCGTGAGATCCCGTTGCGGGTGACCATTCAGGGCCCCAGACAGTCATTCGCCTGTGAGTCGACACTTCACCTGTTAGTCGGTTGGGGTGATATACTGCGTCCGGTGCTCACGGTGCTGTCTTCTATATATTAGTGAGTCCCGAAGAGACTGGGAGACTGTATCGCTAAACACCTGCGCTCTGTCCGCCAGAGAAAGCAGGATTTCCCACTGGCCACAGATTTTAATTACAGGTCCCATTCCCATTCTGATACGTCTATCCACGGCCTCCTCTACTGTCAAGTTGCAATCCCACAGAGGTTGGAGGAACAGCACCTTAAATTCCGTCTGGGTAGCCTCCAACCCGATGGCATGAACATTGGCTTCTCTAACTTCCGCTAATGCCCCTTCTCCCCCTCTTACCACATCCCTTATTTATTTATTTGTTTCTTTTCCTCTTTATTTGCTTATTTTCCTCCCTTCCCCCTCCTCTCTCAGCCCCCCTCACAATAACTCCTTGACCTTTCTCCATCTTCTTCTTGTGCTCCCCTCTCCCTTTCTATTTCCCTAGGCCTCCGGTCCCATGATCCTCTCCCTTCTCCAGCCTTGTATGCCTTTTGCCAATCAACTTTCCAGCTTTTAGTTTTATCCCTCCCCTCCTGTCTTCTCCTATCATTTAAGATCTCCCCCTTTCCCTCCCTCTTTCAAATTTCTTACCATCTCTTCTTTCAGTTAGTCCTGACGAAGGTCTCGGCTCGAAACGTTGACTGTACTTCTTCCTAGAGATGCTGCCTGGCCTGCTGCATTCCACCAGCATTTTGTTTGTGTTGCTTGAATTTCCAGCATCTGCAGATTCCCCGTGTTTAATTTTTTAAAATTATTTTCATTTTTGCGCATGTTGGGTTACTTTAAGAAAAGTCATCGAATTTCGGCTAAAAATGCAAATTAGGGTGTTTTTACTGCTGTCTTATGTCAAAACTGGTCAAATTTGACCCGAACAGTATACAAAGGTTAATATACCAAATCTGCCACCCACCTGATGAAGAATAGTCGCTGTCTTGCCTTGTTTAAGCTACATTGATGTACTGGGCCGGCTTAGGTCCCGAGCCGTCTTGACACCCAGGAACTTGAAACTACTCATTCTGTCTACTTCTGATCCCCCTATGAGGATTGGTCTTCATTCCTTCGTGTTTCCATTCCGGATGTCCGCAATCAGAACTTTCGGTCTCCGAATGCTGAGTGCAAGGTTGTTGCTGCGTCAGCACGCCACCAGTTGGTATATCTCGCTCCTGTATGCACACTCACCTCCATCAGAGATTCTACCAACCATGGTTGCATCCTCAGCAAATTGTTAGGTCTATTTGAACTATGCCTAGACACACAGTCATGGGTACAGAGAGAGTACAGCAGTGGGTTAACACACACAACCCCCTGAGGTACTCCAGTGTTGATCGTTAACGAGGAGGAGATATTATCACCAATCCGTACAGATTGTGGTCTTCCAGTTAGGAAGTTGAGGATTCAATTTCAGCGGGAGGTACAGACGCTCAGATTTTGTAAGTTAGCAGTCAGGATTGTGGGAATGATGGTGTTAAATGCTGAGCAGTAGTCGATGAACAGCTTCCTGTCATAATTGTTTGTATTGTCCAAGCAGAAGGCCTTGTGAAGAGCCATTGAGATTCCACCTGCTGTTGACCGATTGTGACGATAGGCAAATTGCAATGGCTTCAGGTTCTTGCCCATGCAAGAGTTCAGTCCAGTCAAAAACAACCTCTTAAGCTATTTCCTCACTGTAGATGTGAGTGCTTCTGTGCGATACACATCAAAGCAGTTCATACTACCCTTCTTAGGCACTGGTATAATTGTTGCCCTTTCGGAGAAAGTGAGAAATCCCCCTCCCCCCGCCGCAGCAGTGAAAGTTGGACAATATCCTTTAATGCTCTCGCCAGTTAGTTGGCACACGTTTTCTTAACATTTCCAGGTATTCCGTTGGGTCTCCCTCCTTGCGAAGGTTTGCCCTCTTTAAATACAGCCTAATATCGACCTCCGAGACCGAGGTCACAGTGCCATCGGGGATATTAACAGCTGCAGTTACATTAATCCTTTCAAAGCCGGCACAGGAGGTGTTGGGTTCATCCGATAGTGAAGCATCGCTGCCATTCATGCTGTTGGGTTTCGCTTTATAGGAAGTAATGACGTACAAACCCTTCCAGAGTTGCTGTGCATCCGATGTTGCCTGAAGCCATTTCGAAAGTACCTCTGTGCCCTTTAAATTACCTCTGAAAGTCATACGTGCTTTTTCGGTGCAGACCTGGGTGGCCGGACATGAACGCCACGGATCTGGCCTTCAGTAGACGTTGTACCTCTTGGTTCATCCACGGCTTTTGGTTTGGGAATATATACGTACCCCCTCTGCACAACCGTTCTCCACTCACTCCCTCCTCTCCCTTCTCCCCAATTCCCTCTCTCGCTCCCACTAAACCCGCTCTCACACATCCCTCCACCCATTTTACCCTGTCTATTCCCCTCACACATTTGTATACCTACATCAAATCTACAAGCAATCTGCGAATCTCCAGTAACGAAGTCCAAGCCTATTGAACCTGACCTGTTTGCCCATGTACTGCAATCGCCCGTTTTAAATTTTGGCTGTAATCTTTAAACAACAATTCCACGTTTCCTGTAGGTAGGCAAACGAAACTGCATACAATATTCCATATTAGACCTTACTGGTGTCTTATACGACTTCACCATAACATTCCAAGTCCTGCACTCAATACTTTGACTTATGAAGGCCAGTGTGCAGACACTTTCATTACGACTATATCTACCTGTGACGCTACTTTCAACGAATTAGGGACATGTAATCCCTCATCCCTTTGCTTTCCCGCACACCTCAGTTCCCTACCTCTTCCTGTGTGAGACCCACCCTGCTTAGGCCAGCGACGGTCAACACCTTGCACTTGCCTGCATTAGATTCCAACTGCCGTTTTCAGCCAGTCAGCCCAGATCCAGCGGCAGGCTCCAATAGGCTGTCTGCATTGTCTAAAAGGACAGAACAAAACCATGCTCTTCGGCCGAGCCATTCAGCTGTCTGCTCCCATAGCCCAATACAAGTTCTCCATTAACAATCTCTATATTAATTTAGTGCATTTCCCCGTACATCTGTTCCCAATTTATGATCTCACCATTTTACGCAATAGCATAGTCCCTTCCCTCCCCAAATTCAATATTTTCCCATTCTTCTGCACATCTCCTTACACGTCAAAGGTAAACGTTAAGAAGTTATTAATGTTTTTTTTTTTGATATTGCACATCCTCTGAGTGTTTTCGCACCAGGTCTGACATTTTCTCTGGTACAATAGGGGCAGTGGAGTAGTAGTGGCGGTGAGATGCCTGTCGAGTACTCCCAAAAATATCTGTTCTTTTTCTGTTATGGCGGTTCATGTTCGTTTAAAATAACAATAATTCATACAAATATATTGTTCAAATGAGAAGGAAGTTTCCAAAGAACATAATGATACTTCACCACAGATTGAGAAACACAAGAGATATGAGACAGATGCTTTTATGACTTCTGTGCGACGTGAGGAGATGAGTGCCGTATTTTCCTCCTTCCAATGGGTCCATTACAGCAATGAGAAAATCTGTCACTGTCCTACAGGGCCATCATAGACCTTGCTGGTGTTATCAGTGCTTTCTCTGACATGCCACCGGCAACATAGAAAATGTCATTGCTTGTCCAGTTCCATCAATACTGCAATGTAATTATCACAGCTTATTCGGTCACCCGGTCTCTCGCACAGAGAATACCACTTCTTGTTCTGAACATTCTCTCACTATACTGGTAATTCCATTGCTACTCGAGTCTCACGATGGACAAAGTTTAAACTACATATAAAACCGTGACCCATAAAACGATAACAATATCGCTGACCGACCCTGTTTCGTTGTCTGTTTAAGTCTACGAAATACACACTCTGCCTCCGTCAATCCCGTGAGATGGCTCTGCCACCCCAAACCCTGGTTTGTGTGGGTGCGGTGTAATTTGCTACGCTGTTGTATATCAGTGCCAAGAAATAACAGTCAATACACTGCATGTGATTAAAGGAATCATATTTACTTAATGTTACTTAACTAAAGGGTCATTAAAGAAATGAAATAAAGAAAGATAAAGGGCGTATTATAATTAACCAGTCAAATGTGAACACGTTGGAGTTCATCTTGAACTTTCCTGTCACTCACGCGCTGGACTTCGGTCTGCGTGGAAGCTCTCACCACCTTCCGATCGTCGCTCGCAATCCATTGCGAACAAATGGTCTCCCACCGGGCCCTATCCGACACTGGTTCTCCCCTGCGTCTTCTCTCTTCGTCTCCCGCCGAACGAAAGGCCCCGGCTCACAACGGCGTCAGTACACAACAGAAAAGCACACCCCGCTCATTGGACGGCTCACGTTCCGACGCATCGGAAATCTCCAGCTATAAACTAAACGAATGTTGCCTTACAGTTAGATAGGGAAGTTAACAAAGCTTATGCGGTATTAACTTTCATAAGTCGAGAGATAGCATTTGAGAGTCCCGAGGTAATGATGCAGCTCTGTAAAACTCTGATTAGGCCACACTTGGAGTACTGTGTCCAGTTCTGGTCGCCTCACTATACGAAGGATGTGGAAGCATTGGAAAAGTTACAGAGGAGATTTACCAGGATGCTGCCTGGTTCAGAGTGTATGGATTATGATCATAGATTAAGGGAGCTAGGGCTTTACACTTTGGAGAGAAAGAGGATGAGAGGAGATATGATAGAGCTGTACAAGATATTAAGGGGAGCAGATAGAGTGGGCAGACAGCACCTCTTCCCTAGGGCAGCACTGCTCAATACAAGAGGACATGGCTTTCTGGTAAGGGGTTGGAAGTTCAAGGGGGATATTAGAGGAAGATTTCTCACTCAGAGAGGGTTGGTGCGCGGAATGCACTGCCTGAGTCAGTGGTGGAGGGAGATACTCTCGGGAAATTTAAGAGACTACTGGACAGGTACATGGAGAAATTTAAGGTGGGGTGTGGGGTTATATAGGAAGCAGGGTTTAAGGGTCGGCACAACATTGCGGGCCGAATGGCCTGTACTGTCTGTACTATTCTATGTTCTATGTTCTATAAGCACGGCTTCTCCATATAGACCATTACAATAGCAATAAAGACTTCTTCCAGGGCGTGACACACATCTTTATAAAAATGTTCGTCAGCACATCACACTGCCAGTGATAATGCCCAGTCATAACCCACCACACTGTCACTGGTTGTCAGAAAATATTGGCCATATGTTTATCTCTCAGTGCTCGCCATTTGTAGCAAATAAAACCATCACAACTGACATACTGCAGAATCACTATCACAAATGTGCTGTTATCAATGATATTTAAAGCGCCCTGCACAGGGGGATATGTCTGAAGTGATGTGGACCGGATTTCCTTTCAACATAATGTTATGGGGACTAGCTTATAACTGATAAACATTTCAGAGGAGATATTTACCAACGAATGATTAAGATAACAGTAAAACATGATGGTACAGTATTCGCCCTGGGCTTTTGTTCTTATTTGTGGATTGATATCACAGGTGACCCGGCGGAAAAGGAGAAACGTTCAGGCTTTATTTTTTGTCATCACATTGGGCCGGGTTTGCATTCCGAGTCATTAGCACATTTTGTTTTTCGTATATGTAAAAGCAATTCGGAATCATTTATTTGTAAATCTTGTTGCACTCTTTTGTTTCGAAGACGAAATATAAGTCGTTGCTTCAAAATATTAGTGTGGCCTATAATTCTCTGGTTGATTTGTGAGCCTTTCCAACATCCCACGCTCTATACCTCTCACTTACCCGTGCACTCTACCTCCTATTCCCCCTCTCTCACAATTTCGCTCTGCTTGTACTGTCTATATCTCTTTATGTCTCCCCTCTCTCTCTCTCCACTCTGCACACTCTCGATCTCTCTTCTTGCCCACATATTCATCCACCTTCAGCTTCCCTATCTGCACCTTTCACACACACCGTGCCCCATCCCCTCTCCATGCTCACCCATGCACTCTCCTTCTGCCTCTTCCTTCCCCTCACCCGCACTCCCCATCGCACTCTCAGCCGCACAGCAACATCAGTTAAAAGGTGGCAAAGGTTAAGGATGATACGGTCTGATTTGTTCAAGTGGCAAAAAAAAAATATGTTTTGAAACAACTGCGGATGATTGGATTAGGGTTAAAAATAACTATGCAGCTTCTGGCCCCTGGTCACCTTCTTTAGACTGTTAAAGGTTCTATCGGTCTTCACTTTGGTGGAAATGGTTTAATGTATTAAAGACACAGTATTCACAACTGAACAAGGGTGACGGTGGATTTGATTTCAGCAGAATGAAATTTGCGTGTCCAGGCAGCTGACTGCACAGAGACACTGAGCTGCGTATCTCACAGAACAACAACCAAAACCTTCCTAATCAATCAATGTTGCTTCTTCATTTCTAATTTCTCTGAAGCGTCTCAGCTCGAAAAGTCGAATTTTTATTCAATTCCATAGACTTTGCCTGACCTGCTGAGTTCCTCCATCATTTTGGGTATTACAATATCTATGGATGATCGGCGAGAGGGAGTGTGTGGGATCAACAGGTGGGCAGTTTGAGTGGACTTCACAACATAAGAACGCTGTTAAAGTATTTTGGGAGAATTCAGCTGTGAAGAATTTAACTTATGATATTTATTTGGACATTAATCCAGATATCTGTGTTATCAATCAATGATGAACAGTATAATATGGAAACAGGCCCTTCAGCCCCGCCTTCCAACTGCAAACTGCTTCATGTTGCCCTTAAACCTTCCACCATTAACACATGACTCTGATTGTTAGTGCATCCAAACTCAGTGGAAAATTTCAACCTGCATTTATCCTAGCAGATTTGTAAGGAGATAGTAGATATTTGGAGTAAACAGAAGGTTGTGATTGTGGGAGATATTAATTTTCCAAACATAGACTGGGAAGCCCAAACTGTAAAAGTACTGTAAAAGCGCTGGACGGTTTGGAGTTTGTAAAATGTGTGCATGATTTTTTGTTTTTTGCAGCCATACATAGAGGTACCAACCAGAGAAGGAGAAGTGTTGAATCTCCTGTTAGGGAATGAGATAGGGCAGATGACGGAGGTTTGTGTTGTGGAGCACTTCGGGTCCAGTGATCGCAATGCCATTAGTTTCAATATAATTATGGAGAAGGATAGGTCTGGACCCAGGGTTGATATTTTTGATTGGAGAAAGACTAACTTTGAGGAGATGCAAAAGGATTTAGAAGGAGTGGATTGCGACAAATTGTTTTATGGGAGGGATGTAATAGAGTAATGGAAGTCATTTA